>NW_015112638.1:122797-148833 GCF_001443285.1 Poecilia latipinna | reverse complement strand
TGAAAGCAAGTATGAAAAAAAAAAAACTGAAAAAAATTTTCAAAAAACAAAATTTTTTTTTTTTTTTTTTTTTTTAAACAGTGCTTTCATTTTGTACAGTGAAATTGGCAGAATGACAAAAGTGTCTCTGCTGTCTGGTTCTAGATAAACATTTACAACTTTGTCAAAAGTTTTTCTGAAAAACTGAACGCTCTGTTTGCTCCCTGAAGAAACATAACATGTCTTCTAAAACAAGTGAAATCAAAGTGAAAATGTTTTATATATATATTGTTTTTAACACTTTAAGAAGTTTTTGTATGAACATCTGTTCCTGCTGTTATTCCTGAATTTACCCCTTTTCTATCCTTTCTATTTTATTCTAAAATAAGTGATCTTAAATTCAATCATTACTCATCAGCTTGTAAAATTTGTGAAAATAAAAAAATTGAACACAAGATAATTTATATCTATGTTCATGTCTATAGCGAAGAATGAATGAAAGGATGCAGGAACGAATCAAACACAAATCAGATTGAAACTGAATTAAAACAAACATTACTTCTTTTGTGAATGTTTTCATTTACCCCCCTTTCAAAAATGTTGATTGTTTCCCATCCTGTATGTTTGGTAGCTGAACAGAAAACAGCTCAGTTTTTGTCTACGCAGCAGAGTTTAGGTTAGGAAGATTACCTTTTGCCACTTCAAAGCCACTCAGCTGTTTCAGCATCTGCTTTACGGGATAAAACTAAAATTGCCTCTGTGCAAATATGTGCATTCACCTGTCAGTATTCTTTAAATGTTTCTTCTGGAGCTGTCAGTTTTATGATAACTTCTCTAAGATTTAAACTACAATAAGCTGCTGAGACTAACTGGATTCTTTTCGGTGCCATTTTGGGGGCAGTGCATGTCTAAATGTAAAAAATGGATTTTGTCAGTGGCTACAAAACCGTTTAAGTTTCAGAAGTCTTTTGGGAAATCAAGCAAGGATAACGCTCAGGTCAGATCTTGCTTGAGATCTTGTGCACTGAGTTAACTGAGAATTAACACATTTAAAGAAACAAATTCATTAGTGAAGGTAATTTATAAGGGAAGTTCCTCCGTACCACCAGAGATGGCTAACCTGAACTCAACTGACACTTTACACTTTCTAAAATATAAAACTGAAGCTAATAACATCTTGGTTTTAATAAGTAAAAGGAAAACTGGAAAATGTTTAGGATAGAATGACAAAATAACAGCTACAATCAAATATTCTCTGGCTGTTTGTTTACACATAAACTAGCATTAGCACATTAGCAACATTAGCGCAATATATATATTTTTTATTTCAGTGTGCCAATAAATCACCTTTTTACTTCTTCAATCAGAGAGTTAGTTTGTAGCAAAAATGCCAACTTGCAATAAAACCCCTCAGAGCAATTTAAGTAAAAATCAGAAGTAAAAGCAAAAATAAAATGAAAATATTACAGGTGAAATCTATGAGACTACTTATTCAAAAACAAAAACAAAAAAAATAGATACGAATTCAAAATAATGGCTAAATAGACTGAGTGATACCATCTCTCTTAATGAGGTTAAAACTTATTCACATTTTTATATCAGCAATTCTTAGCTACCATTGTAAATGTTGCACTTTTGTCCTAAATGTTTCTAACTAGCCAAGTATGTTAGCATATCTAAAAGCAGTTTTACATTCATCCAATGTGCACAAATAAAGAGCATTTAATGAGACATGATAAACTGTCTCATTAAATGCTCATGTTGTCCTGCTGCATTGGGATAATACAAGTAACTGCCCCTCATATTTTCTCACTTTCTGCGTATTCAATCATCACTTGACCATTTTGGCAGCAGTATTTAAAGCTTACTATCACTCTTCAGCGCCCTCTAGTGGTCGAAAATGCTGCACTATGCAGCAGCTTTTTCAGCTGAGTTACATTTTTGACCGGTGAAAGTGAATGAACAAATTTTACTCAAAGTGTAAGTAAAGCATTAAGATAGACAACCATATATTCACTATTTTCAAATTCCTCTTAAAATATTTCAGTTGCTTTTTGATATTTATAGGCTCAGTTGCAAAGAAACTTCTCAGATGTAACAGTCTTTGGTTCTGTGCATGTTAAGCGATAGCACTGTATCGCTACTTTCTATTAAAGCCTCTTAATGCCTTTCGGGTTTGGACTGGGAATTGCCATTGCGTCTCCCTGTCTATAGAAGACACACATGCAGGCGCACAAACTCACATACATAAATAAATATTCCACCCACCCCCTTGTAGAAACACTCAGATTTGATTGATGAGGAAATAGATGGCAAATTGCAGTGTCCATCCTGATGGATGACATCATTTGGCCCAATGTGCTGATCACGAATGCCTAACCAGAGGCTCATCCACCTCGCCTCCCTTTTCCTCCGCTCTCCTTTTGCTTCCGATTGATCAGTGGAGGTTTAGCACATCAGCTTTCTTTGAATTTAACGCATGAGGGGGGAAAGCAGTTGACGAGGCTCTTTACTGCCCATCCTAGTCCCCTGCCACCCTCCCCTCCTGCGTGCTCCACAATCTATCTTTATCTAGAAGGGGGTTCAGGCGATGACAGATCCAGTGGTGCTCTGTTTGTTTATCCACGTATGCAGACAATCACTCTGTGTTAAATGGCCCGTCTGCTTTTGGACGGATTATTGTTTACACATGCTCAATTATAGGGGTTGTCTGACTGGAGAGTTATTGAGGGGCAGAAACGAAGAAAGATGGGCATTGATTGTCAGCCCTTGATGTCTTCTGTCAGTGTTTGTTCTTGTCATCAGACTTGAACAACCTGCGTGTTTCCAAAAGAGTTTTAAGGTCTGCTCAAACACCAGGTGTTAACACAGGAGACAAATATGGAAATAAATGGGAAAAGTCTTTACTTCTGCCACATGATGATGGGAATCTCTTTACAATGTGTAAAAAAAAAGTTTGGAGAAGACATCTGTGCACATTTTTGAATCAGAATTTCTGTGTGCGAGTGTTGCTTTTCCAAATCTTGTTCTGCCAGAAGATTATTTTCTGGAAACCATTCATGCACCACCTCATATTCAAATAGTCTGACAGGTTGAAGAAAAAAAATAGACAGAGAGAAAGAGAGAGAGGAAGAGAGAGAGATGGCTTTGGGTAGGAAAGCTGGGGGGCGGGTGGAGATGTCTTGATTGATGGGGCCAATGGCAAGCGGCTGTGGATGAGTTTATGAGCCAGAGCAAATCTGAATATTGAGAACATGGACATCATGTCACGCCGGACATATTAAGAGTTATTTGACAATACGTTATGTTGGAGATCTGTCACGCAAAAAAGATGAGCGGACCCTCCCCCGTGAGGCTGAAATTACAGTCTGCCGCACAGCGAGGAGGAACTCTGTGGCAACAAGGCCCACCGACTGGGGGGACAAAACTTATTCAGAGCTGAATCCACTGTCAGCTTGGTGTCTCGGGTTCTTACTTTGTTATTTTAGGTTTAACTTTTAAAGCATTTCTTTGAATCATAAATACGACTTTGTTTTTTGTCTTTGGTTTGAGTTTATCACAAATGACAGCAGAAAATGACTGTTTTAATCTGGGGTGAAACTCTATTCTGACATGTAATGCACTGTGGTTTGCCACTGAATGGAAATAATCTTTCTTATGTCAGCCAAGATCCATGCCCAGGCTATTTTACACTTGGAAACGACATGGTGTGAACAAATGGCCTCCACCTGCAGCTACTGTGTCAGGACTACCCGTCTTGGCTCTCGGCTGCTGCTAATCTTAGCTTCCTAAACGGAGCACTGCCATGTTTTGACCCTGAAGGCATCTTCATCTGGTTACGAGATCGCTGTAACGGGGCTGATATACATTTCACCTGGTCTTTAACTCAGCAGAGTATTCATGCAGCTCATTTGTTTAGCTATCTTATTACATGGTGTCAATTTGTTGGTTGTTGCAGAATTTCAATGCGCTAATGACGTTTTTATTTACACTCCTTGACCTTTTTCGTGTTTTGTCATGCAACAACCAAACATTTTGAATGCATTTCGTTTAAGTTTTACGATCGATCAACACAAATTAGAAAGTAGCTGTAATGTAGAAGGAAAATAATGTATTATTTCAAACGTAGTTTACAAGAAAAAAGGTATGATGTGAATTTGTATTCAGCCACCTTTACTCCAATACCCCTGAGAAAAATGTAGTGCAACGAGCAGCCGCTAAATCTGCTTTATTTGTAAATATAATGCACATTTGTGCAATTTATTCACAATGGCTAATGTACACAAACATTTCAGATCCCCTCCAAAATGCTTATAACTGCTTAGTTTAATAGTTCACATGACAAATATACTTCAATATGCATTAATATAGACAGTGGGACTCATTTTGGGTCTACTGCAGAATCTATTATCTACAGTTTTCCTTATATGGTATCTACTGTTGGGAGTACAGCCAATCAGTGCCAAGGAAAATAAAAGCCGCTCCTGGATTGGCTGCCAATAATGTGCCAAGATGCATTGCATCAAGGTATTTAAGCTCTGCAAATTGTATTTTCTTTCAAATATTTTAGATACATTTTATGAAAAAATAGGCGACAAAACTGGAAATGGGGAGGGTCTGCTGTATTCCACAAATTTGATCTATTTGGGAGAGCAGCAAAAAGGAAAGGCATTGTACGAACTAAACTTTCCCACTGTGAAACATGGTAGTGGCAGCATGAGGCTTTGTGAATGTGTTTCTTCTGCTCAGACATGGAAGCACATTCCAGCTGTAATAAAAGCACAGAACCAACTCAAGGAAACAAATGCTTTAACTTTACTTGTTAGATTTTTATTTTGTGTAAGAAATTATAAAAGCGTACATCCTTTTACTTCACAATTCTGCACAGTGTGCAATAGTCTGCTACAAAAAACTTTAGTTTGTGCTGTGAAAACGCTTGTAAACCCCACCTCTAGTGCGTTTTATTTTGAACTCTCGTTGCGCCGACTCAACATGGCAACACAAGCCGAAGTAACTCCAAGGTATTAATCGGATATTCATTTAGATGTGAGCCCTGTTCCTTCAAATGGTGGAGGAAATAAATCATTGGCCCTTTAATAATAATCAATGCCTAATCCCCCACAAACACACGCACACTCTCCTCATGCATCATCTGCTTTTGTGTTTCCGTGTAGATGCGTGTACGCTGTTTCTATGTGTGCTCTGTGAGCCATGTTTTTTCCTCTGGGGGTGTCTTTGGTTGACCCCCCTACTCGACCCCTCTTTCTCTAAGGACAGCCAGCTAAGAACCAAGCAACATATCAAAGAGCTGAGGGGGGGGCACAGCCCGGCCACTGGGTTTCTGGCAAAATCATCTCAATAAATAAATATCACAAGACAACGCTGGAGGGAAAAGCTTTGATGTGAGGGTGGGGGGGGGTTGAGCCCCATTCTCTCTTTTCTTGCTCACTCTTTTGCAACCTCAACGCAGGCGCTTCTCCTCTGGTGTCTTCGCTCACCACCAAACCATCACCGCTTGCTCTGACAAAACGGCTCATGTGTGCGTCTCGCTCGATTGGACAGAGGTAGTTTGCACCAGAATATTTCATAGAAAGCTTTATATTTTCTCCTATGTTGTTCTGAAGCGCAGGTAAGAAACAAATGACCATCGGTAAGAAGAAGATCTAAAAAGTAAGATAAATTTGTAAGTCATAAGTTTGTGATTATTCATGAGATTATTATTCATAGGAATTTGTTTTTTTAAACAAGTCAAGGAAATTTGTAAGAGCTGATGGAAAGATGAATTAGGCTAAAGTCGTGGAAGAAAACCTTTTAGAGGATCTAATAAAACTTTTATGTTTTTTGGTAATTATAAACCACAGAAAATAAAAATCGCATCTGGGATACCTCAGGGCTCCGCTCTAGGGTCACTTTTAATCAAAATTTATCTGAAGCCACCTTGTTCAAATCATGGAGTATGAGAACTTCTACAACATAAATGGTAACGGCATACAACTCTGGATTTCTGTTTCACCATTTAACCACAGTCCACTGCAGGCAGTGAGTCAATTTGTGCAAAATACCCATGAAACAGAAGTTTCTTCAACTTAATGAAGAACCAAACAAAGTCTATTAATACGACTAGCCAAAATACAACTCTGGAAAAAATTGAGAGACCACTTAAAATGATCAGTTCCTCTGATTTTACTTTTTATAGGTATATGTTTGAATAAAATGAACATTGTTCTTTTATTCTATGAACTGCTGACAACATGTCTCTGAAATTACAAGCAGAAAATGAGAAATGGTCAAAACTAACAAAAAAGATGCAGTGCTTTCAGACGTCAAATAATGCAAAGAAAACAAGTTCATGTTCATTTAGAAACAACATTACTAAAGTTTTAACTCAGGAAGAGTTCAGAAATAAATACTTGGTGGAATAACCATGAGGTTTTCAGTGGGGTTCAGTACATATTTTTTCCAGAGATGCATAGGTTTTCCTATCAAAGAAGGACAAAAAACAAAAACAAATGCATATTTTTATTTCATGTAGGTTTGATTATTGTAATGATGCTTGTTCTGGTTTCTCATGCAGCTCTAGTTTATCTAAAATGTTGCTTCCAGATTCTCAGCTGAATCTGGAAGCAGGTCTCTTAAGCGCTTAGTGATCTTAGACCTTAGTGCATTTCAGAATTACTGATACAAACTGAGGTAGAACCCTCAGGACATCAGACATTGTATATCCAGTGTTTCCAGGACAAAAGGTAAACAAATGGACGCCACATTTAGTTTCTATATTCCTTGCTAAAAATCTGAGACATGCAGAAAATATTGGCTGAAAACATTAATGGCGTTTATCCACAAAGAGTATCATTTTATTAGTTTTTAATTGCTAAACTTTGTCATTTTAATGTTTTTTTATTCTTATTTTAAATGATGAACATGTTATGTTACTTTCGTCCTGTAAAGTACTCTGAGTTATTCTGGTTATGAACAGTAGTGCTCTGCAACAGTTTTGTTCCAACAAACTCTAATGCAATTTTGTTAGTATTTCCCCGTAAAACTTTATACCTTTTTTTAAATTAAGAATCTTTGCAAAGGTGCAAACATTTCAGTCTCTTGATGTACCAAAGTGAGACATTTCACAAATTTTCTGCATCTCTCATTGCAGAAAAAAGGTGGTTCTAAAAGTCATGGGATTTGAATAAAAATGCACATCATGCAACAATCAGTTGTGAAAAAATGTTCCTTTTCACTTTAAAAGTGTGAACTAGTATGTGTTGGTCTACCATTAAAACATTTTGGGGAAAAAATACTGTCGTTTGAGATTATAAAAATGTTATAATCAATGCTTTTGTTACATATTGTGTATAAAGCTTTACATGTTCATATGAATATGTCAGATTAATCAATTTGGTCTACTGAATGAGAAAATGTAATGCTGCACTGGACACTTGATAGCCCAACACTCTGACACAACAGGGTGGACAAGGTGAAGGCAGATGAAATGTGGGTAGATTGAGCTCTGAAATGGGTAAATAATCATTTCTCTCACTATTGAGAGGCACTGAGTGGAATGTGGATTCGAGTGTTTGCGATGGGTCACGTTAGACGAGATGAGGGTTAAACTGCGTATCTCAGGGGAGCGGGCTCTCGAGTGTTGACCAGCCCAAATTAATTTTCAACAAGCCTCTTCAGGGCAACAATAAAGATAGATTACTCTAGCAAACACAGCGCCTTATATGCTTTAGGTTCAGTGGAAGGATGAATGGCCTCTTAATAAGCCTCCGACTCAGACTACAGCGTAATGCTGTTGCTGTTACAGTTTTTGTAGTTGTTATGTGCATGCACATCCACTTTAGCATCTAACATAAAAGTATGTTGACAGAAAATCTTTTTTGCACCCAACTACTTTTACCGGTGGCACTCAGCACAGTCATTATTTCCAAAGTCTTATCCTCACATGGATTTAAATGTGCCTGTGTAGTTGACGTGCCTCAGCTGAAGAAGTCAAACAGCCGAGTTAAACAAGAGGCCTCATTGTTAATTTGAGCATCCTGGCTTATTAGTTTGGTTTTGATCTGTCGGAGGCGGCTGGGTGTCATCCCATCGCTTGTTTTCTCTCTCCCACTTTGAATGGTACAAGTGACAAAAGGCCTCCCACACACAGTAGCTGGCGCAGTGTGATCGCTGCATGCTGAGACACAGGGAGGTGTCAGCGCTAATCTCCTTTAAAATGGCTCTCTTGTCTTACATCCCATGCTCACAGCATCGCCTCAGCTCTGTAATTGTGTCTACTCGATGAGACTTGCCGTCCCACTTTCACGCCACTTTTGTTTCAAGCGTTTGAGCGTGCTCCACTGAAGTTACGTTGCATTGCACTTGACTGAGGAGCTGAAATTCAGTGAAATGTTTTTACCTGCTCGTCTCAGCCGTATCGGTGCGCTTTCTAATCTCACATTACTAAAAGATGGAGTAGGAAGTACAACAACAAAATCTGATCCCATTGTAAGCCCAAGGATGAAACCACATAGTTAGGAAATATGCTAAAGAAAAGTGGCTGAGATTTAAATTTTTTAAAGTTTATGAATTCTAATTGACAACCAAGTCATTTCCTGGTTTTATATTTGGTATCCTGCAGGAAAAATGTTGGAAAAGATTCCAGATTTTATTTTATGGTAGTGTTCAGTTCTTTGTTTGGTTATCTAAAAAGAGAAAAACATCTACACTATTTTAAATTTTCCTTTTTACACTCATATTATAGGTGCATTAGGTTAAGCTACCATAGCAACCAATTAAAACAGTGCACTGCTAGCACTAGCCAAAACACTAATGTCTACGCTAACATTATTTGCATATTGTTACCATAAAAGCTACCATATAGTAACTGTATTTAGCTATTTTTAGCTAACATGCTGGTATAATACCATATATAATGAATGTTAGCATTTTTTGCTAAAGGCTAACTTAAGTTCTAAACTGGTTCTTTTATAGAAACCAGTTTAAAGCTGGCTCTTTCTCCAGCTCTGGTTAAGAACTGGAATCACATTGGTGGGAAAAATTAAATTGTCCAGTTAAAGCCTAACTGGACAAATTAGTATCCAATGTCAAACGTAAGGCAACATCCTCACTGACACTGGTAAAAATTTTGGTACAAAGCACTGGTACAAATTCATCACAACATTTATCTGCAAACAGTCCACCATCAGTTTTTAAAAACTGCCAACTTTGAAGTTGTGGCCAGCTAGCTGTGCCGCAGTGCTAATGCTAAGTTGTGCATAAACAGGAGGAGCAAAAGTGGAGAATTGATTTCAACTGGCATTTTTTATTTGTGTCCTACTCTTTAACAACAGACAAAGTGTTGTTAGCCACCTTGTTTACGATTCAGGGTAATGTTTCTGCTTCGGCCTGTGATACTTCTGTTGATATAAGCTGCTATGTTCTGCAGTCGCCACATGAGAGGGCTGCAGATCTAGTCAACCCCTACTTTCAGTGAGGATGTTATCTTTGTAGATTAGTGGCAGAGTGTCAAAAACTCTTGCTAATGCCACGATTTTACCATCATAGAAAGATGCAAGTATTATGGATTAATTTTATTTTAGGCAAACCCAAGAAAAGCTCTTCCTTTTAACAATCCAAATTAACTTCAATTTCTCTCTCATTGGTGGTATAAATAGCAGCCCTTATTTTATTTTTTTACCTACTTCTGAGACATTGACCCAATTGATTTATTTAAGCGGTATTTTTTCCTAAATATAAAACACTTAAGATTCAGTCATCTCAGTGTTTTCTCACAGTGGCAGTCGCCCTCCTGTGAAGACAATCTGGGTCTGCTTACATATTATTTATGTGCTGGAAGGAAAACTGCTTAGTGATTACATTTTTTTCTGCAACCAAAATAATCTGATTTTAATTAAAGTTTGCTTAGTGCACATTGGGAAACCAAGTGACTGCATCTCCTGCAAACACACTCTGGCTAAAAATGAATGTAACTAATCAGTTATTTAGCAGTTTTATAGCATGCTTAGATTAACTTTGTTGGACTTCATGTCTCTTCAGCCTCTTAAATACATCCTGCTGTATTGACAGCAACTGTTACGCGATAGAAAAGGTCAGAGTTAGTTCACCCGCGTTGGAAGGAGAGACGGTGAAGGGGTGTTTGATGAGGAGGTTACGAAGCGATGCAACCACATGGCTTTATTTTGTCTGGAATTTTCTGCCCTTAATCCCGTGGTACTCAGCTTAGCTGCTGTGTTTTCTGCTGGATTCCCTCAAATATAAAAGAAGAGCCAAAACTGAGGTAGCTTTCCCAAGGTCACAGCTTTTATGGTGAGAAACAGATGATACATCTGGACTTGATTACAGGCGGCTGGAAAGCGCTTCCCCATCGCTCCTGCTATCTGCTGAGGGAAACGGGATCCGGCTTTGCAGGGGAGGTGTTACATCTTTCGTCATGTTTTGCCTTTCCTCCTCTTTCTTTCCTCTTTTGTTAGTTGAACAACTTCATCTTCATCCTTTTTATCTGCCACTGAAGGGCTGTGTATTTATGCAAAAATCTGAGTTTTGGTATGCTCGTCAGGACTGAAGCGAAGACTGAAGCATTCGTCAGTTGTTTTACTTCAAGTCTGCCTTGCTTGGATTATTCCCCCATGTTTCCCCCTTCTTCCCCACTTTGCTCAGAAAGTTTCTTCTTCCTCTCCCATGCCTCGCTGTTGCCCCGGAAAAGTCAGAACTCTCCCTGTCTCGCCCTCAGGACAGAGAGCACCTAGCCACATGCCTTGTAGGCTCGCCAGGAGCTCAGCGCCTCTGAACTGACTGATTGCCACTCTGGAAAAAAAAAATAGACATAGAAAAACCTCCCACACCGCGGTTGCCATTGTGACATTTGCTGCCACACGTGCAAAGAAATAGAAAATCAAAGGTTTTCCACACCTTCATCAAGCTCTGCACTCCATCTTTCATGCACTGCGCTCTTTTCCTGCTGTACATTTTGCAGAAGGCATCAAATAGATAAATTTTGATTGTGTATTAGAGTCAGTGCACTGGACTATGTGGCTAAGAGGAAAAATCAATGTGGTCCAAAGTGGGAGCTCAGGCTCGATGTGTTGGTTTCTATTAAAGATAATCTCTTCATTACTGCAAATACAGCGGGGAAAGTAAGTATTGAACACATCAACATTTTTATCGGTAGATCGTTTTTAACCTCATGGACCTATTGACATGAAAATAAAAGTAGATGTCAGAAGCAACTCAAGTACTCGACACATGAACAAATTGAAACAAATAAGTCCATACATTATCTGCGATTCACTTGGATGTCACAGGGAATTAATATCGAACAAATAAAGAAAGCAAGACGCAATAAGCCACAGGAAGCAAAAGAAATAAAATGCAGTACTTGCCCCTATGGTGCAAATCAATATGAGCTGGAGTAGACTGAACTTTTAAAAAAAGCTCATTACAAAGATCTTATGATGGGTAAAACTAAAGTGCTCACTTCAGACCTTTGTACGTTTGTTGTTGCAAAACATAGCGATGGCACTGAGATATATTTCAAACTTGTGAATGTTCCAGTGAGCAACGTCCCTCATGCAAGTCCCAAAACTGCTGGCAAGAAACTGCAGAAATGCCTGAAAGTAGCAGGAACAGGCATTTAAAAGAAAAAGCAGTATTTGTGTCCATTCTCGCTGCATAAGACTCCACTGCTGAAGAAAAATAGCATGTTGAAGCTTGTTTAAACTTATATACAGAAGATTTGGAAAAATCAATGGAAGCTGTTGCACATAAGACCTCATTTATAACTGAAGGAACAATAAGATTAGTTAGACAATGACCCCAAATACCCATCCAGGGAATATTTCATTGGTTTCAAGAAAAAATGGAAAATAAATCGACTTGAATTGCAAATGGGTCAATTCTGATTCAATTCAGACAGTCTCTTGAAGTGAAGATCATCAAAAAAGGCTTTTGTGCTTTTAAATTGTACAAAAATTGTACAAAAGCTATTCCCTTTGCCGTTTTACTGTATTAAAAATAGCTTAATTCATTAACTAATTTGTTTTGATTACTTTGTGTTTTTGTTTTATTTGGTTTGTTGGACCATTAGATACGTTTTTCTGTGAAGTCCACATGAACACAACTCAGTCTCTGCTCTATGTGAATTGTATGTTTATCATTTTCTCGCGTTACAAATTTATGACCACAAACATTATCAGCCAGTGTAATAATCTGTTTCTTTGTTGGGAGGATGCTTTTGAAATTTACTGATCTAAGCTAATGCAAAGATGTTTAAAAAGATTGCTATATGCTGTTGTTGTTGTTTTTTTTTGTGTGCAAAGTATCCTTGGCTTTTTTCATGCAAATGACACAAGGAACCACATTTCTGTCTTCATTTGATTTGCCATTGCTGGACCTTAAACCACATCAAGCAACAACGGGGATCCATTATTAATACCTGGCAGCTAAAGTTGCATCACCTTGAGACTTCCGAAGGTGAATAACAGCATAGTAGCACAACTGGGTGTTTTTTTCTTCTATTTCATTTCTTTATTTATTTCTGTTTCCCTCTAGTGAGATGTCACTTCAAAAACAGCCCGACCAAGGAATGTTATTATGCTGAGAGAATGTCAGCCAGTTACAATAGGCTGCTTAATGAGGTAGTGTGGCAAACTTTCAGGCAGGCCATAATATGAATTATTTGTCATTGGCCCTGTGTGTGCATGTGTGTGTCTTTTGGAAAGGGCCCGGTGTAAAGTGGGATGAAGGCAGGCCTTGATGGAGAGATGTGGCACTAGCCTGGGGGCTCGCTCCACTGTGAGGGTAGTTAGCTTACTGCACACCGCCATCATTAGGGACTAGGGAGCTTGTGCTGGGAAGGTGCAACGCAAGCCTGCATTCAGGCAGTAGCACAGAAACGCAACACCTGTAAATACACGGCTCTTCCTCTCTGCACTTCTGTTTGTCCTGGACTCAAAGTATTTCTGCTTTTTAGTCCCTGCATATGAAGCTGAAATTCAGATCTTAACAGGGAAGGGAGAAAGCAGTGATTTGCTTACACAGTGGTTTGGAAAAAAAAACTTACCTTTTGACCTTTTTTTTTTATGTTTTATCATGTCACCACAGACTCTGCTGTATTTAATAAGGTCTTTATGAGTTGCATGCTGCAGTTACAGCTCTACTTCAGCTTGATTTATGAATTTAATTCTCAGTTCTGCATCGCTTTTGCTTTATTTTGCATGTTAGCAGACTGTCATGTTTAATCAAGTCCTGTTTGATGATTGTTTTACTCATCTCTGTACTTTTCCTGAGGAGTTCAGTTCAAATGTCTCTATATTTCTATTTTGGCCGCGTTCACACTGCAGCCTGAAGTGACCCAATTCTGATTTCTTTGGTGTAATACGACTTGTATCTGATCTTTTTATGACAGTCTGAACAACACAGGTCGGATTATTTTTTAATGTGACCCTGTTCGCTTGGATATCCGATACGTATCCGATTCAAATGTGACCGAACGTCCAGATCGAATTCATCCGACCTGAACGTCACTGATACTCGACAAACGTCACTATTCTGCGTCCTGATATGTCCAAGTGGGAAGAATAACAACAACCACGGCGTATGATAATAAAGACTAAGTTAATAATGTGCTGGCTGTGGTAGGACAACAACTTCAAAATTGTAAGCTAAGCTCCACCGTTAGCATCCATGTTTACTTCCGCAAACACTGAGCACTTCTTCTTCTTTATGGCGGTTGGTGAAAAGCTGAGCATGTGAAGTCATTGCGCCCTCTACTGCGCATGCAGGACCCTTTTCAGGTCGTTGGTTCACACAGGTGATCACGTACAAGTCGCTTATATTTGGAAGTGTGAACAGCCACTGCAAAAAAAAAAAAAAAGCAGATTTGATGAAAACTCATAACTGGATCACTTCAAGCTGCAGTGTGAATGTAGCCTTTCTGTCTACCTAATATGCACTGAGTGCAGTATTTACCCTGTTACAGATCACTTCTTTTTTTTCTTTGTTGTGTCTTTCAGGTCATCAAATTAACTTTATCTCAAACAAACAACTCGAGTGATTACAAAAAGAAGTTTTCAAACGATCATTTATTAGTGGAAAAGAGCAATGCAAATGAATTTGACCCTACCTTCTCTGAAGCAAGTGAGGTCTGCAGTTCTTGAGATGTAGTTCTGGGTTCTTTAGGCTCTATTGGAGTAATTTTGGTCGATCAGTGGTTCACCACTGCTCCATGTTTTACTGTCAGTGGATTAAAGTTCTCACTATGGTCCACTGGAGTAAAACAAAAAACGTTAGAAGTTAATGTGTAACCCATTTCAACTGGGTCAACCATAATGTGTTCATATTGCGCTTTTAGTAAGAAAAGTTCAATTTTAGTGATTTTTCAATTTTACAGGCAGTAATCATAGCTACTGAAAATGAACAATGTTATAAATCACAGTTAAAGATTTAACAAGCAGAGCAATATGTTATTCCCTCTTATGGCCACGTTAGTTTAAATAGTTTTAATAATATGTTTTTTAAAGCTTTTTCAACCTCCTTTAATTTTGTTTTGATTTCCATTCAGTTTTTGAAGGCTAAGTAAAGAGTCTTAATATGTAAAGTTGTGGCTGTATAAATCCTATTGTGGATGAATGTCTTATGTATTTTTATATATAATTATTCTCTTCTTAGTGGTCATTTCAAGGTTCTTTTTTACCAGAATGTTTGTAGTGCAGCAATCATAGTTTGGCTCTTACCTTTAATGGAGCCAAAATTTTTACTATGAAAGGTGACTTTGTTGGTCCAAACACTGTGAATTAGTCCTTAAGAATGAAATTGTACTGCATTCTTTGTGTAGATGCTCTGGTTTATATTTGGATGAAAATGTGCTTTTTTTTTTTGGAGAGAAGAGAAAATCTCTTAAAATGCCCTTTTATTCATATTGTTTTCTTCTTTAGTTTTGTAGGACATATACTTCCGTTAGAGCAGAATGATGTTTTTTTTTTCTAAAAAAAAAGTTTTTTAAAGTAGCTGATGTTTCAAACAGTAACAGAAAGTGCAAAATTAAACATTTCTAAAACTATTCTTTCTTGCTTTCTGGAAACCATCAAGTTTTCCCCTTGTTTTGGTAAAGTATTTTATTTTTATACCAACTCGTACAGGTTACATTTCTTATTTAATAATTATAGATAGTTTGAATTTTCTGAAGGTGAAGTTGAGAAAAAAAAAATCACTGTTGAGTACATTAAACTACAAAATGCCTAAATGGAGTGGATTTATTTTAGCGAGTTTTTCAATACTATGTTAGGTGCCATGTTTGTTTCTAAGTCTGTTTACTTGCTGGTCATTCTTGCTTATTGTGGTGAATTATGTGGGTTTAAGTAGCTGAACAGATTCAATTATAAAAAAAAATATTGAAATGTGACATTTTTAGGAGATACCATTATGGTTGCAAAATATAAAGTTAAAGGCGCCTTGAGGACTTAAGGCTTTACGCGGTTCAGTATTCACCAGTTTTTCTGTGAAATTTAATTTCAAATTGTTGGCAAAAAAATCCATCTATTACTGGATTTTTTTTTTTTTTGTTTTTAGCAGAGTGCATCTAAATTATTCCATGAAAATGTAGCTTGGAAACCTGGAATACGTACAGGCAATGCTACTTCACTTGCTATTGGCATATTTTCCAAGATGCTGACTGGATGTTCTCCCAAGAGAGGAAATAGGACAGGCTGGATAAATCAGCATTTGACGGCATATTTGGTGTTTGAACTTTTAAAATGGTCATTTATAACCGTTTTTAACCCTTTATGTTCTAAATTTAAAATGTCCGCCTGGATATTTTTTGCTTATTTTAATTGTACCCAGTTCTTTAAATGTCCTGTAAATATATTTGCCCAATTATCCATAACTAGAACAATTTCACTCCCTGCTATGGCGGGGGTGAAATTACTGTAATAAGTGCAACGTCTCTCCTTTCAGAAACCGTTGGAATTTTTCAGATAGCGCAACGTGTGGCGGGATTACAGTACTGCAAATTTACCTGGATCGTGCTCCGTTTAGGACTTAAAGGGAGGTTTCAAGTTTTCACAGATTTTAGCTACTTGCGGCTGGCAGTGACCCCTAACCCCTGCAAATACTGGGGCGTTCACTGTACCAGAATGGCAAGTAAGTGTACTGCCATATTCAGCAAATAGAGGATGTCTCTTTACGTTTTTTTTTTAACAATAAAAACAGCATCATTTCTAGGTTGATTCAATGTGAATCCTTGGAGCAAACTTTGACCAAGTAGAGAGTACAGACATAAACCGATCGGTTTATGGACTTATTTATGGGATCCAGGTAATGTAGAAAAAAAAATCTTTACATTACATTTACATCCTCAGAAACACGTTCAAGAACAGCACAGAGGCCACTGACTCTGCAGTCATTCCCAAACAATTACTCAAGTGCTTTTAGAGCCATTAATTTCGATTGCTGTGTTCAATTCAGGCTTCCTGAGAGAGCGGCGTATTAAAGTGCATCGGGAATGAAAGAAGATTTGCTCTTCCCTGATGAGGGTCACAGCAGGGCTGCAGTGCACTGGAATTGGTTTCAGCATATTCTTTTGAACTAACCATCCAATTCGGGCCTTTTTTAAAATTTTATCCGCCAGGAGCTTTATAAGGACTCATTTTTTTCCCCCCATAAAGATAGCCGACACTAAAAAGCACCTTTAAGACACATGTCTGAGCAGAGAAACTGAAGAGCACCACCATTTTTTCCCCCTTCTAACTTTATGTGAAACCCTAATTGAGAAGAAAAGACAGGCATCATTATGGAAAAGGTACATCCGTATCAGTAGAGCCACATGGAAATGTTTCATTTTGTTTCTTACGAGCTGAGACGGAGGGAGTTTTTGCCATGTTCTTTAGCCTGTTCTTCAGCCTTTCTTCTTCCGCTGTGATCTGGGTCAGGGGCTCACATCTCAGTTTTTAAATAACATCCAAAACAAGATCTTTTGCTTCTTGTTTCGTGTAAACCGAGAGATATGTTTAATGTTTTGCAATGTTTTTCTGATTTGTATTTTTGCCTGAAGCCATGGCCTTCAACGTTGTTCCTCCATGCCACGCTGACATCAAAAACATGTCGTTTCTTCTCTTTGGTATGCAAAGTCTCCCCACATAACAGAGCCACCTTGCACCCTACAACCTCATAAGGTGACTTATTGTTTAGAGATAAATGCAGCACTTTAAAACTTCATAAAAATGATTTTGTTTATTCTTTAAAATGAACTTCTGGTTTGGTTTATTTTACACTTTTGATCTTCTCTCCGTAACTCATTTCTACGGCCAAACAAAATATGCATATTGTTGTTTAGCAACATTATGTTACAGTGAACCTCTGTGTATTTGCGGTGAAGTATTCACACATTTTTCTGTGGAGCACGTTGCAAAATATTCACAGAGAATTTGCCAAATCGTTAAGAGGGCTTTAAAAATATGAATATTGAATCATTTTATTACATTTTTTTGTTTAATAAGAAGAATTTTTTGTTTTATTAAAGGTTGTCTTCAAAAGGGATTTTTGGGTCACAGAAGCGTCATCAGAACGCACATTTTAATTTAACAAATATATACAACTGTGCACATTTTAATCAAGCTTTAATAATATTTGAATCCAGAGCTTCTGCAGTGGCAATGCTGAGAAACTTACTGTACTACAGTGCTGAACTGTCACCTGGCACAGTGTGCACTTATCCCACACATTCTTTTTGTTGAAGTCATACTTTATGAGTAAAGGTTTCTCCCCGGTCCCCTGAGCTGTTTGGTTCTGCAACAGTCCGTTCTTGGCCTTGTTCATTTTTTCATTACACATGCTGCCTTCATGTTCCCCTTCAACATCCCCCTCCAAAGTTTTACCACTCAGCTAAAGTCTTGCTGGATAAACCCCCAGCTGTCTCTGTCCTGTTTACTTGGATGGCTTTAAAAAAAAGTTTAATTTCTTGAAAACTTTAATAGCAGGAAAAACTGATGATTCTTGCTATCCTGAAGAGTATGTACACAGATGTGCAACTTAACAGATTAGACTACGTTCACACTGCAGCCTGAAGTGACTCAATTTCGATTTGTATTTATTTATTTATTTATTTATTTATTTATTTATTTATTTTTGTCAAATCGGATTTTTATTTATTTATTTTTGCCGTCATCGTTCAACGCTTCTGTGCTCTCCGGTGTGAACTGCAAATGACCTGAAAGTGTCCCGCATGCGCAGTAGAGGGCGCAATGACGTCACATAGAGCGTGCTCAGTGTTTGCGGAAGTAAACATGGACGCTAACGGTGGATCGTAGGTTCTGATTTTGAAGTTGTTATCAGACCGGAGCCAGCAAATTAACAACTTAATCCTCATTGTAGTCCGCCGTGATTGTTGTTTTTCTTGACGCTTGCACGTATCAGGACGCAGAATAGTGACGTCCGTTACATTTTCAGTTGATGTGGTTCACTTTCACAATACGCTGTCAAACAAACCAAAACCTATGAAGAAACTGTTCACCTCCTCGCCTGTGGTGGCGCTACACCAAGAACCACTGAAGAGAAATGACATATGAAGAAGACAACTTATTTCCTCACAAAATGCAAGCAAAAATGGGATAGTGTCGGATTTCAGCGGTTGTAAGATTTCACTTTTGTCTTGGCAAAAGAACATGTTCCATTAGTCACACTTGTGCAAGACTCACAGGATTGTTTTGGTTATATTTACCCAGAATGCCCTGCGCTGTAGTCTGCTTCCTGGTTTTGGAGCGGTCACCAGTACACTTAGCATTCAAATATGTATGCAAACAGAACCAGAGCTGAGATCAAGGTTTTAAGGCGGCCCAGAGTTTAGTTTTTTGGTTCATATTGGAGTTGCACATTCACACCCCCTCAAAGAAAGTTGGACTTTTAAAAAAAACAAACTGGAGTTTGATTAAAGTGAACTTAGCAGGGCTGCCGTGTGAATGTACCCTATGCGTGCAGTAATTTAGATAGATAACATGAGGCAGATGTTTGTTTTTAAAGAAGAGGGACTGTGTAAATCATTGCAAAAATTGTTGCTATATTTAGTCAAATATAATAAAGGTAGATTCATTAAGTTTAAATGAATCTGGACTGGTGTAGTTCTATTCACTATGAAATTAAAGAGAATGCAGAAAGCATGGCTAATAAAAGACACATTTTTTGTGCAGCATATATATTTTTATAATTAAAAATGATAACCACAAGTGTCCACAGCTGAGTGTGAAGCAGCCCGTATGAGATTTAGCTCATCTTAGTCTGAGGTTTTGGTTCTGGCTCTGAACCAGAAAAAGGCTGAGAACCAACCTGGGGGTCAGTTTCTGCTTTAAGTGAAGGAGTTTAATCATCTTGGTGTATTGTTCACAAGTGACGGCAGCATGAAGCAGGAGATGGACAGAGGACTTGGGGCTTCATCTGCAGTGAAATGAGTGCTGCTCTGGTCTGTTGTGGTGTAGAAACAGTTGAGCAAAAGCATCGAAGCTCTCGATTTATTGGTCCGTCTACGTTCCGACCCTCACCTGTGGTCATGAGATGTGGATCATAACACAGAAAACGACATCGCTGGTAGAAGTTACTGAATGTGCTGCAGAATGGCTGCTGGGTTCCTTCCTTTGGTTTTTCAGGCACATCCCCCTTGGAGGAAGACCCAGAACTCAATGGATGGACTATAAACCCATCTGACTTTGGGATTCCTAAGAATAATCTGAAGGAAGTCAATGGAGTTTCATCCAAGATCCATTGACCCAGTCTCAGATGAGACGACAGATTTGTGGGTAAGTCTCGATCTGCATCAAGTTAGTAGCTTAATAAAATAGAGACTGCAGATACAGATTGTTGTTAATGAGTGACCAACTAGTTGGAAACTCAAAATTCAGATTTTATTTTAATCTTTCTGCTTAATATTTCTTATGTTTTTGATTTTCTTTTTTTCTCACGCTTAAATGTTACCAATCGATCAGACAAAAATTACGTTCATAAATACTATTCAAAACAATGAAGCCATGGCCTAGTTACTGCCAGACATGCAGAAACAAGGACTCATTTAAACAGAACCTGTGTGAAAAAAATTAAGTTGGCTAAACGATCTCAAAAGGCTAAACATCATCCCCTTATCTAAAGAAATTCAAGAAGATGATTCTGACATCAATCTGGAAATGGCCATAAGGGGAAGCCAAAGTGGGAGACATTAGCCACTGATAGAGAAAACATAGAAAAATGAACCTCATGAGTGCCTGATCTACCAAAATTACTCCCATTAGCAAATTGATCACTTATCCAATAAGTCACAAAATAACTCAAAACATCTCAAGGACTGCAGTGGTCCATGTTCAAGCATCAGCAGTAAGAGAGTGACTGGCAAAAACAACATCCATGGAGAGTTTCAAGGTATAAACACAAAGCTCCTTCTCAAATTTGCCAAAGAGGTCTTGATTGCCTTGACATTTTGGACTGTGTTCTTCCAGTTACATCATGTCTAAAGCTAAAAGTATTCCAGAAAACAAGTCATCGGAGATCGTATGACGGGCTGCATTGCTGCTCTTAATACCTAGATGTCCTGATGTAATTGCTGGAACTATGACTTCTGCTCTCCAGCAGAAAATCCTGATGTCCAGTTTGCGACCTCAAGTTCAAGTTCACTTGGGTTATGCAGCAGAATGACGATCCTAAGCACACCAGCAAATCCATCTTTGAATTGCAAAGACTTAAACCCTACAAGTGAGATGCAGCTGCATTACTTTAAACTGTTTGAAAATCCTCCAACATGGCCGCCCACCCAGTAACCGCCAAAGTTTGAGACCAGACACCCAACGACCGGCAGGTCAAAGACGACGGAGGGAACGAATAAGAAGAAAACGCAGGTGTGCACATACTAAGTTGCTTTTATTAATACAGAACTGCATGCTACAGAGACTGTACAGCATAAACATTTATTCATTACAAAAAACATGGTTTTAGAACCATTTAAAATAACAGGAAAAAAACAAACAAACAAAAAGATAAGAGCATAAAATAGAACAGGAACATCACAGCCGTTAAGGAAACATTCAAACTATTTATCATTAGCATCTTAATAAACCAGAGAAGAAATCGACAGATTACAGTCGCGTCATGTCAACTACAATGGCACCGAGTGGATGATTCTCTTGTAGCTTTTTTACAGCCTCTTGCAACATCAACATGCCTATTTTTTCTATCTACCTATATGTAGTAGTGTACTTAAAAGTGGCAGTTTGTGTATTTTTTTGTATTTAATAGTTTTTTATGAACCTCCTAATATACATAATTTTGGCCCTCGTGGGTTTATACAGTATGATGTCCGTCTTTTTATTAAGTTTAAATTTTAATATTTGACAATTTGCTACCAAACACATTTGTTATAGCAACATTTATACTACATACATAGCAATTCTATGTAACGTCACAGCAAAGAATGGTATCAAAATAAAAATAAAAACAAACAACGAAACGAAACAAAAAACAAAAAAATTCCTACAGCGTGTTTTTTTTTTCCTTTTTCTTTTAAAACTGGGGGATGTGGGGGCTGAGGGCAAATTATCACAAAAAATTTGGCACGGAAAAATCTGTACACGAATCTACAGTCTGAGATGTGACTGTGCAATAAAAAAGAAGGGCTTTAAAACACTTTTTCCACTGAAGACACGGTACCCACTGCCTGATTTCAAGTTTTCTTTTCTTCCTTTGCATGTAAAATGGCTTATATAGACGCGGTTCTGGAAATGAAGTTGTGCATACTTCTTGTTTATGAGATCTACACAGAACAAGTGAAATCTGGGTGCTTTCAGCGAGGGGGAAAAAAAAAAACCCATAACAAAAGCTTTGTATTTTTTTTTTCTTATTTTAAATCCTCCTTGTAAAAATGGATCATTCATATAGTTGTTTAGCTTAAGAAAAAATCATTTGTACAATGTATCAAGAAACAAAAAATAGGGTCAAAAAGAGACACAACAAGATACAACAAGCAATCTCTAAAGCAATAAATACTACTGGTCCTAGCGTTGTGACATTTTTGAATTTTATAACCCTTGACCCCTCCCCACCCGATCCCCACCCTCCCCCCGTCGAACCCACCCAAACTTGCCTGACTCCGCCCCAAAAGGTAAACAAGAAAAAAAAAAAAAAAAAGACAACGCAGTGGAAGAATGCATATTTAACACAGTAATCACCCCTCCCCTCCCCGATATTCTGTACATTTAAACAACAAGTAACATCACAATTAAAATTGTTCCCCAGAGAGGCGTAGCCGCTAGCCCCCGCACCCCTCTGAGAGTTCGAACAGATATTGAATGATTGGTTCGCAGGCTCGTATTTAATACAAATAAAGAAGAAGAACCAACTCTTTCAGGAAAAAGGGCTTGTCGAATAACCTAGCCTACCTATTTTATATTTGTCTGTAAAACGTTTCGAAAGTGAAGTAGATTAGTTTTCTTCCTGTTTGCACTGTTTTATCGCTACAAAAGAAAAAACTCAGACAAAAGAAACAAAATTCATAAAAATTTTGGCAGATTCACAAAGCTATACTACAGCTCATTGTACTTTATAATAATTAGATTTTTTTTGATAATGAGGGGTCAAATATTGACCAATGAACTTCAATAAAACAAAAAAAAAAAAACAACAAAAAATTTCAAAGCCTTCGTGGCAAAGAAACAAAGACAAAATTGACTGAAAGTGAAATAGAGCAAAGAGAAAACCTAGAAAGTGTGTGTGAGAAGAAGGAAGGTAGATTATTCTATAGACTTGGTCACTAGCGACAGAGGCTGGGGGGCCGTGGAGGGGAGGAGCGAGTGGGAATGACACAGCGAAGCTGACGGCCGGATCATGACGGACGCCACGGAGGAGCCCGGCTGCCGCGAGGACGAGACGTCACTGTGCTCCAGAGCGCCGTTGTGGGAGGAGGCGCCGCCGGGCGTCTTGCTGGCGGCGGCCGCCGAATTTTCCAGCTGAACCAAAGATGGCGGTGGGGGCCCAGCCAGGAGGTGCGGGTGGTGGAGTGGCTGATGGGCCGGTTTCATAGTCAGTGAGAGAGGTTGCATTTGTTCAGTGTGAGGTTTGGACTCTTTCGGAGAGGGGGAGGGAACCACGGAGGAGGGAGAGGATGGGGGGGAGTCTAGTAAGCTTCCGTCCGTAGAGGGAGGACTGGCACAGCTGCCTTCACCTTGGATGTAGCGAATGCACTTTTTTTTTCTCCTGAGGGACAAGGTGAGAGAAAGACACTTTCAGAATCGTCGGACTCTGTGTTCCTCCAGCACTGAAGCTCACTTAAATGCACCTCAGCATCACTGAGTTAACCAAACCATGTTTGGTGAAATGCGACTAATGCTGTGGTGTACTTGAGTGTCTTCATACACTTTAAGCTAAGGAAAGGTGGTAGAAATACTACACCATCGAAAACAGACATTTAGGAAAGATTACGTAGCAGGAAGCAGGAAGGAAGTGAAAAACACAAACAGGAAGGATGAACGAAGATTAAAGGTGACCAGGTTTGCTCCCTGAATTTAGCATAAACCCTTTTTCACCTAGTCCCCAAACTACACATCAGTATCCATACAATCAAGAACAAGATCGAACGTGATCTATTAATTTGGGGAAAATGTTTTATGACTTAAGACTAAAAAACAATGGATGAAGCTGGTTGGCAATTACATATAGGGATTGTTTGCTGTAATCCAGTGGCGGCACCGCTAACGGAAAAGTTAGTTACGCTAACGCTTCTGTCCATAGAGGAACGACTGCCTTCACCTTGTGTCCTCCTCAGAGGAACAAGGTGGGAGAAAAACATTTTCAGGATATTTTCAGTTCCACAAATGCTAAGGCACGACACCAACACGGTATCTACTGGAAGCTAATGCTAAGGCGCTAACTTCAATTCAAAACGTCTCTGCCCTTCAAAGACTACAACCATTTAGCACAAATGTAATTTTGACATTATAATTTGCATATTCTATAATGCTCTTAGACATTGTATTTGTGTTTACAACTTGTTCTCTCCTGTCCGTGTTTTATTTTGTTCCTGTTTCTTGTTTGAGGAAACAGAACTGCTGAGTAAATGGTCTCCAACCACTTCAAAATAAGAGCATGAATAGAAACGTCTATTTGAATTCTTAACAGTCCAAAATTTCAACACAGATGTTCAATTTTATACAAAACAGCCACGTAAATTAGCGCTTAAGAATTTATCTAAAAAAAAAAAATTATAGAAAGCTAAGTGCTAACAGTTTTCAAAGTTAGCAACGCTAAACAGAAAATTAGCTCTGCTGTTAGTACATTAGCGGTTATGTAGGGTTATAAAAAGCATATGAGTGATGATCTTTTAAATCTAATATTCCTTTACATTTTTTTAATAATATTTTGATAACTACGTTCATTCTGGTGAGCAAAAAACTCCTTATTACCAGTTGAGAGTAAGACCAGGAACCTGGGTTTGGCTTTAAACTGGATTAGCCTCTTATCTAGTCTTCGTCTTAAAGGATCCACTCACCAAAGAAACAACCGAAAAAAGTCGACACTATCCTCGCTGCCCTAAATCTGGCCTACAGACACAAATACGAGTTTAGGGGTCAAGGCATCGTGTTTAGATTCCTGCCCGAGGTCGGGAACCCTCCCCCCTCGTTGCCGAGTCCCGAGGCCACGGCGGTACCGCTACGTGGAAAGCGATGTCTAAAACAACGAAGTGAGGGGGAGTCGAGAGAGTTTGGACTGCTGTATTTATCTGTGGTGGCTCTCTTGTGAAGACTGTGCTCAGATTTGGTTCAGGGGGGGGGAAATCTCAGCCCACCTCATCTTTACGCTGACCCTGACAGTGACCCCTCTCCCTCAGCTCTTATCTCTATCCCAGAAGCTACGGGGCGTTTTTAAATCTTACCGGCAACAACACAGAAGGTAAAAACAGGCCGAGGTGTTTTAAAATCCAGCCGTTTGTTTGTTTAAATCACATCTTGTAATTCTGAGGAGGAAATATATATTTGTTTTATTGAATGCAGAGAGCAAACCCTGGGAATGAGAAAAAAAAAGATTACACACAGAAACCTTGACCACATGCTGAGTGAAAGACAGGCATGCAAGTAAACGGTGAGGATGGGCTTTTAGGAGCAGTCCGCACTGAAACCGCAGCTCTAGATGGGGCAGAACATCGACCGCAAATAAAAAAAAAAAAACGTATCGTTTTGCTCCTACGAACACACAACGCTCTCTGTAACTGTCTGTCAAACTGCAACAAATGAGCTAATATCCATTTTTTAACAGACGTATTGATTTATAGTATGTGCCTGTGTATGCTATTGATTCTCTTTGTCTCTCGGGAAATTACATGAGATGCATCTTTTAGGAAATGGAGCCCAGAGAGAACTTTTAACCTCTCTGACTGGATCCCAGCACTTCCTCGGTCCCTCGACCTCGCGATTGCTGCTGCTCTTTCAACAGTAATGCCAGATGTTTGATAACCTGCGAGTCGGATTGAAGGGGATTACAACGGCCCAGGGGAGAGGATGGAGGTGGGAGAGTGGGATGCATGGACAGACTGGTACATAAATACATTTCTAAGACTAACTTGGGTTTGGGTGCACTGTCTCATTTATTTTAAAACAGAAACAATTACATTTGAATTTTGCTGTTTTTTTTGTGTTTTTTTATGGTAGAATATTTGCTAAAAAAAATGTATAAAAAAATTTATATTTATAAAAATGTTCATTATTTTTTTTTATAAATATTTGTAAAAATAACATATTTTAACATATAGAAATATATATAAAAACATGCTAAATTTAGTAATATTTTTTAGTATTCATAGTGAAGAATAGCTAATTTATGTTCAGTTCTTACAGTAATATAAGAATATACAAGCTTATATTAGCTGGTTCATTAGCTAGTCTGGATGTTTCTCTGTGAAAATATATCCAAAAAGATAATTTTTTTTAATCTTTTTGGATATATTTTAATTCAAGCAAAAAAAAAAAAAAAAAAAAAAAAACAGGGGAGAGTTTTTTTTTCCACTTAACCTCACTTTTTCAGCAACAGGCGGGGGGGGG
>NW_015112638.1:42885-119687 GCF_001443285.1 Poecilia latipinna | reverse complement strand
AAAAAAAAAAAAAAAAAAAAAAAAAACAGAGGAGTGTTTTTTCTGCTAGTTAACCTGCAGTTGTCAGCAACAGGTAGGGGAGGGGTACCGTGCTAATCTATCTGCCTTACAGCAGAAGAAATCTGTTAGTGCCTTTCCATGTCACCTCATTCAAAATGTATGAACTGTAGAAATATAAAAATGTATGGATTATGGAAGATTATTTGACATTTTTGCAATTATCAAGTATTCATAAACAAAATAAAATTGTTTTTCATTGTTACTGGGTAACCTGGCATTTCCTTCCTTTCTTGTAAGCTAGATAGGTCTTTTTTTCAGCCAGCTGATGAGAAGTGTGCAGCAGCAGGTGGGAAATGGAGAGCTCTGGGTTGTGTTCCAACATTACTGATAATTTTAGTGATTTTAAAAGTAACTTTTCAAATAAAATCTTGATGCCATTAATTTCCCCCGTCCCTGAAGGATCCAGGGACTTTTTAGACGGCTGACCAGCACAGCGCAGCAATAGGTGAGGGAGGGGCTCTAAGGTCTGGCCTTTGTCAATCATACAGAAACAATTATTAATTTTTTTTTTTTTTAAACCCGGCGTGACGGTGACGAGCTCACGGCTAGGTTTGAGCAAAAAAACGGAGAATTCGCCTTTCGTTTCACGGACTCCATTTTAATCCCGAGCCCATCCGTTCGAATGAGGAAAACAAGGAGGATGAAACACTGCGATGACCGTGGTGCAAGCGGGGAGACACAGAGAAGGGTCGTTACTTAGCAGAAACAAATACCTACCATGAAAATATCCCCAATTCAAAGACTGCTTGTGTCAGAACAGAAAGACAACAGGTAGGGACTAAGTAAGGGTTATTGAAGAGGAGTTTGGAGGAAGAAGAGGTGGAGAAGGAGGAGGAGGAAGAGGAGGAAGAGGGCACAGAAAAGAGTGTCACTGAACAGGCCCTCAGAGGAAAGCAGGGCTAAATTTGTAAGCATTACATTGCCAATTAGAACAAACACGACAGTTAAG
Organism: Poecilia latipinna; assembly: GCF_001443285.1. Taxonomy (NCBI): domain Eukaryota; kingdom Metazoa; phylum Chordata; class Actinopteri; order Cyprinodontiformes; family Poeciliidae; genus Poecilia; species Poecilia latipinna. The sequence goes on along the minus strand of NW_015112638.1, from coordinate 118,678 downwards.
AAGGGAGGGTGTCATCAAATGCTTGGGCAGAAAATGAATTTCAACCATAATTTATGGAATCACCGCAAATTACACACACAAAAAAAAAAAAAAAATCCTTGATGCTGCGTTCAGATAAAGTCGGTTGTGAAATTCATTTTCTGCCGCTGGGCTTGAACTGAGTTCAACAAGAAAAAAAAAAAAAAAAGAAAAAAGTAGCTGAGCAGGAATTTTATAGGAGCAGGAAAAAAAAAAGAGATTTCCATCTGTCAGCACGTGTTTTAGGAAGACATTGGAGCCAATTAACGAAGGAGGAAGATGCTCAGCGTGGATGTCTTCCTCTCGGTTGGACTATAGCAGTTATACCTGCATGGTTTGCACCATAAACTCAGCTGGTCAAGCCCGAACAAGGCACGACACTTCTTTGGGGTATTTGCATCTGTTAGCCAAAGAGGTAGACACAAACAGACAAAAAAGGAACAAAAAAGGAACAAAAAAAGAAAATGTACATGTCATTACACAGACAAAAAAAAACATAGCCAGGGCTTAGATTTAGGCTGGCAACACTAGGATAACCTCCATTTGGACCAAACTATTGGACTTCAGATCCTCCAAGCCTCGACCTGCCAGTTTTTGGCTTACAATGTGCTCTGCAGTAACCTCCCCGCACCCCTCCCCCTTTGAGTATTTATTCGTACGTTCATGCAAACACGTCATTCGTCTGAAACAAACATTCACGTTATTCCCCCAAACAGGAAGCAAGAACCCCGAGAGAGAGAAAGAGACCGGCAGGGCGTGGCTGGAGGAAGCTGGGTGGGTCACAATAGCCCGGCGGGACAGACAGGGAGGAAGGCGCAGAGGGAAATAAAACGAGCAGCGAGAGAGCAAGAGGAGGCATTCCCAGCGTTCACACGTCCCCAGCCTTCACCTTGGCCCTGGCCAGTGCAAGCACACACCATACACACCTGCACGGGCCACACCAGTTATTCTGTTGGTCGAGCCCAAAGCGCGCTCGACACTTCTTAGGAGCGCTCAGGTCTGATGCCACAACAGGGAAGGGGAAGCCAGCAGAGGAGGAGGAGGAAGAAGAGAACCGAAACCAGTAAAACAAGAGAGTCAGGAGAAAGGAGAGAAAAAAAAAAAAAGACAGAAAACCGGTGAATCTGTGAAGCTAAGCAGTGGCTCCAAAACCCCACAAGGCCATTATCAAATATGCATAAAGTCAATTACATTGTACCAGAAATTAGTAGAATCCAAAAGCATGCAAGCTATCAAGTCATATTACAGAAGCAATCCCTTCAAAAGTCGTAAAACATAAACTCTGAGGGAAGTTAAAGCAGATTTTAGGATAGGTCTTAGATTAAAAAGGATAAAAACAAAAATAAATGCAGGTTGGATTAATTTGCTGTTAGATGCTACCAGTTTTAATCTGCAGGTGGCAAAACTAGACAGTGGGAGCAGTGAGACTTGGCTCCAGCCCAGGGGAAGGATTAACAACAGGCTGGATCTTCAAGAGAGAAGCTCATCTTTAGACCTGGAATCAAACAGTTTGACCGGTTTCAAAAAAGCACAAGCAGCACAAAGTCACAAAAGGTCTATCCATCCATAAAGCAGGCATGGAGTGATCTATAACCGAAAAATCCTTCTTACTACTGCCAAATAATACATTCGTTACTGCAATTATAACAATCCTGCATATACTGAAGCAGAAATATTCAATAAAATACCTTTGGAATATTACATCTTTTTGTCATTCAGCTCTTTACTTGCATATTAATGTGAGTACTTCAAGCTGACATTAGCTGATTAATTAGCTTAGCTGTTTACACAAGTATCCAGCATGAACAGAAATAGTTTTAAAAACTGGTGAGTTATCTGCAACCAGAAATATTTCCAAACAGCTGATTATTTTTTAAAAGGTAGTTTCTTGTGCAAATGAGAGAACGCGCTTGAGTTTTTGGATGATTCTCTTTTCCTGGACGTCCAGAATTTTGTTTGTGGTACTAATTTGGAAATATTTGCGATACTTGTGCTTATTTATGATGGTAAATGCAACTTTTTATTACTTGTATAGATTATGGACTATAATTCGACATAAATTAAGACTGAGGCAGTTGTTTGGTACAAATAAGAAAGTTTTTGACAAGTTTTGAGGAAAAATTTGCAATAACCTCCCAATTATTAGCGCAAAAAAAAAATGTGGGGATTTGTTGATTTTGCATGAATTTCCACGATAAATCTCAAGAAACCGGAGGGACTGATTGACATAATTTGGCAGTAAATAGATAAAAGCTGCATTGATTTGATTGGTAACATAATATTTAAGCACATTTAGTGTTCAGTCTGGAAACTAGAGGGCCACATAAAAAGCTATGGCGGACCGGATTTGGCACACGGGCCTCCAGTTTGACACATGTAGAAGTATTTGGGATAACTAAAACTGCACTCTTTAAAAACTTGACGCCTATAACAAGTCCGAGCCCATTCCCAACTTTCTGAGTCATAGAAGTACAACGCTGTTTGATTCCAGGCCATGTCTGAGTCGATACGTCTTATAAAAACAGGGAGAAGGCCAAACTCATGCTGGCCTGTCGGAAAGGCAAAAAGGCAGCTAACAAAAGCACATAGATTAAGGAGGTTTACCCTGATGTCCCAAGCCTTTACTTCACAATAATAATCTATCACTTCCTCGAGCACACTGCATTGTGATTTAGCCAAAAAAATAGAAACATATGGAGATACAGCCTAGCTTAAAGAACATCGACATTTTAGGAAAAGAAAGCAGCAAACAAAGCAATAAATTAAAAAAAGCATATTTCAGAATGAAGAATTTAAGGTAAAACCCGTCCCATACACATACATTGATTTTAAAAAAGAAAAATAATCAAAGAAACAGTTAGTAATTTGATACTTAAAATGACATTAGCACCTGTAATCGGAGGGAGTGAAAGGCAAGGGTTTGGAAAATATTCTCTGTGTTCTGAAAAAAAAAGAACAGATAGAGAGGCCTTCAAGAAGAAATCCGTCACCAAAACGAGCGCAAAATACATTGATAACAAGTCGGCACAGCGTCCTCACAATATGAATCAGAAGAGGAGAGATGGATATAAAAAATAAAATAAATAAATCACAGAATTAGCAAACCTCCTTAATTTTAAGATGTAAGTGATTTGTTTTTATTTAAAAGAAGAGCATGCATGGAAGCAAGCATGAAGCACACACGCATGCACGGTTCTGGGACACACGCACACACACACACACACACACACGCACTCAGACAACAAGGCACAGTAGTGCAGTCGATCTGCAGGGCAAAGGCAATGTAAAATTATAAAAACAGGGCCAAGCACACAACTCTGCCAAAGTTAATGGCTTTCAAAATGCTTCAAGTTCTTAAAAAACACATATCAAAATACCAGGGGGCTAAGAGCCCAAGCAGGGTGGGTGAGGGGGTGTAGTGGGGGACTACAGGGGGTCATGCATATTCAGTTGTTATTAGCTAGGGAGAGCTGGGGAAAATGGGGGGGGAAGAGGAGGGAGGGGGTTTACAAGCAACTCTACCATTTAAACATTGCACTGGGTAGCATAACTATCCCGAGAAAAAAGAAAAAAAAGGCAGGCACAATATATATATATAAAAAAAACATAACAGGAAAAAAAAACAAAAAAAAAAAACAAGCTTGACTTTTATCTTGCAAGATGTCACATCTGCCTGACACATGATGGGGTTCTTCTAATATAAGAGATAATTGCAGCTCACTTACCATTGCTCTCTGCTTGCTGCTTTTCCCTTTTTCTCTTCTTCCTTTTCCCCTGTTGGTTAGCCGCCAAAAAAATAGAAAGAAAAAAAGAGATAGACACCGACAGGAACCTTAGTTATTATATAGCAGAATGCCCAAAACATGAAACAGAGAATAGGACTCATCTTTGTGTTTACTTATTTATTCATTCACTCTTTCTCTGCTGTTTATTCCCCTTTCTTGCTCTCTCTCTCTCTCTCTGCTGTTTTTGCCCTCCGGTTTGTAACAGCCACTGCAGGCCAGACAAAAATCTCCCCCTCTCTCTGTTTGCTGTCTGTTTCTCCTCTTTTCTTCTTGTAATCTTGTTCCCCCCACCCCCATATTTTCTTCTGTTAAAAGCTAGACATTTTGACACGCTTCTGCTTAGCCAGACAGATTTCTCTACAGCTGCTGGAAGGAGATTGCCCTGGTCAGCAGCATGCAGAAACTGAATAATCTGGCACTTATGTGTCAGAACAAAATGTCCAAGCTGCAAAACATCCACCATAGTCAAATAGTCAAGCTCATCCAAACACACAGTTTTGTTAACTGCATGCTGTGACCCGAAAATATATCTGTTTTTTTGATAAATAAAATAATCCAACTGCAAATAATCATGATTATAAACTCAGAAAGACGCTTGTGATACATTTGAGTCCAACTTTCCTCAGATGCTTCAGTTATAATACACGTCCACTCTGATCAGTGGGCATGCCACACCAGTAGGTGGCGATAAGTTCCACCTTAACAACATAAAAATAGACAGGAAGTACATCCTAGAGATGGCGTGAGAACGTACTGGAAACCATAGTGTCTTGTTTCTCATGAGGTGTTGGGACAAGTTGAGGGAGTTACACAGAGCTCCAAACAAGCAGCAAACGAGACTTTTACGTTACTGAATCTCAAAACATGCATTCGTTGTTGGTGTAAGAATTCACTTTAGAGACACTATAGGGAAGAAAAAAAAACAACACAATAAAAGGTGTAGAGGCTAAAAAAATAAAATGTATTGCAGCTTATAGTAACTTGCACCATTTATTCCCACTTTTCAAAGTGTAAAACAGGAGCTTTTTGATGAGTTGCTGCAGATATTGTCACAAATCTAAGGCCTACGTCACACATGCTTGGATATCTGGGAAAACAAATATATTTTTAAGCATTTTGGCCTTTCATCCACATGAAAACCTGTTTTTATGTCACTACACATGGGTATTTATAAAGATTCTGACCAGAGTAGAGATTTGAGAAAACTTCATATTTGTGTTTGCATGTGGAAACGGAGACGTATGGTCCAGCGCATTACAGTCTGCGGCACATAATGCGCCAATTTATTTACACACTTGATTTTACACTATTCCCAACTGATGTTCAAAGCTGACTTTGTTATGTTAACTTTGTAGTCTAATAAACTGTTTTAAAGTAGTTCAACCTACATATCTTTGCACACAAATGAACAGGAAGTTGTGGCTGTTTTGAAGCAATCTGATTGGCTGTCAAGTCTTAGCTCAGTGCTACGCTGCCCCCTATGGGTTTGGCATCTTTAAAAACAATGCTCTGGAGCGGATTTGTCGGGGTTCATGTCGATGAACACTTTTCTGAAACTGATTTTTTTTAAAGATGAGGCATAGATATTTGTATAAATACGCGGACACGTGGGCTAATAAAGAATCCATGATGAATAAACAAACTAATGCAAGGATGGATGGACAGATGGATAAACAGATGCCATATAAATGGATGGAAATAGATTTTTTTTGTGCTAGCCCTTACTTATCCATACTTTGGAAATCCTTAAATTAAATTTTTTCCAGGTTGTGTCAGAACTCTGGTGTTCTTAAGAACAGACCAAAAGATTCACCAACAGGAAAAACCCACTGAATATTTGACACATTTATCACACAGCTGACAATTAGACTCCACCATGTAATAACAGGCTACACTTTAATAAGTCTGTCACATTTTAGAAACACACAAGAAGAATCTGAGGTCCTAAGCGTGTAAGAGGGAAAAGCAAAGAAACACTCTTCCTGTGAAACCAAAACAAATCAAAGGGGAGAAATCAAAGGGGAGAAAGAAGAGGCCGTTACGACTTGTAAACCTAAAAACTTACATAGTTGTCTCGTGCTGACCAGCCGGGGTACAGCTGCATGTGGAGCTGTCGCTCTTTCCTGGCCAGCTCGTAGTACTTGGCCTGCTCCTCCCGCGATAAGGCGTGCCACTGCGCATTGACAAACACGTCAGGAATTTTTATAACTGACCGCACTTCAACATTCAGGTACGACTGAGTCGCACTTTTTAACCACATTCCCCACGCCGGAACGTTTTCGAGACTTACCCTTCGCCCCAGGATCTGGTTGATAGCAGCGCTTTCTTTCAGTGTGCACTCCGCCACCACCTTGGCCCTCATCTCCTTCATGTAGAGCATGAAGGCGTTCAGAGGCTTCTTTATGTGGACCTGCTTCTTCTTCTCCTCCTCCTTTTTAGCGTCCGACTGTTTCCTAAAAAGCGGGGGCAGAAGAGGACGGGCGGAGTGAGACGGGGCGCGTCGCCACGCGGGGAGAGTCGAGGACGCGGGGCGGGCTACTCACGAGCTGTTGAGTGAGCTAATGTCGCTGTGGGAGGATTCCTGCTTGACGTTGGGCGTGACGATGGCCGGGTGAGGGATGCCCGTGGTGTGCAAACTGTGGTGGGGGGGCACCATGTGTGGGGGGAATCTGGAGGACAGAAGACTGTGTAAATCGTCAGAATGGACACGGATGAAATGAGGAGATGGAGCACAAACAGCACAATGCAGATGTGGCTAAAACTGAACTTGTTTTTAAATCTTAAGATCACACAGCGTTTAGTCACTGTCATTAAAATGGAACAGAGGACAACAAAGACACAATGATATTTTAAAAGCTAGTTAAATAAAATTCAATAATAATAAAAACAAACATTTATGTATGTATATTGTTAGGTTTTTATATGACTGACCAACACAAAATAGTTGATATTTATGAAGGGGAAGTAAAATGAAGAATGTTTTTGCAAATGAAAGTGATAGAGACCCTCAGGGAGGACAATCCATCAACAAACTTTATTACAAATAACCAGAGGTCAAATGTCATTTAAATGTTGGAGAAGTAAAAAAGACTCCATTGCCACCATCAAGCACAGCGATGGCTACATCATGATGTGGGAATGCTTTTTTTTTTTTTCAGTGCAATCACAATAAAAACACCTCGTGAGTGCTCAGAAAGACCTGAGCAGGACAATAAAACAAGAGTTTTTCATGTGTTAGAATGGCCTAGTCAAAGTTCAATTAACAATCCATGCTAAGTCTTGGAAATTGATTGCTCCTAATCCAATCTGACAAAGAAGAACAGCCAAAATGTCTGTGGATGTGCAAGACAGAAAAAAACTTGGAGCTGTAATTTCATACAGAGCTGATTCTCCAAAACATTAATTTGGGGAGTTTACAAATGCATGCCACACTTTTCAGATTACGCACTGCTTTGTGTCGGTCCATCCAATAAAATCCCAATAACCACACTGAAGTTTGTGATTGCTGAGGTGACGTGAAGTTTGTGGTTGAAACGGGACAAAATGTAGAAACGTGCGAGAAGCACAAAAAAACCTCCGTACTGAAAGAGAAAGGCCTAAATTCTGGATGGCAAATCTGTAGCCATTATCTCCTGCCGAGCCAATCCTGCAGAGTAGGAGAGACGCTCTAGTTATCGCTCCAGATTTTGGGTTTCCATCTGCGTTCTGCAAATTCAGCACCGTCAGCACCGCTGCCATCTTTATCTACCTCACTCTCCCACCATGGTTTCGTAATCTCCAACTGGTCCGCCACACAGAAACTCTTGTTTAAGAAACGATTTAACAGCCCGGATCCAGCCACACAGAGAGTGTGTGGAGCTAATTATCTGAGCATGTGTGCATGTATATATATATATATATATATATATATATATATATATATATATATATATATATATATATAAATATTTTTATATCTTCATGTGTACGTTTAAAGGCCTCCACGTGACCAAACAAATTTAAGAGAAGGATGAAGGAGAAAACGAAGGAGTAACTCTTATTTTTTTGTTAAAGCAGCTCATTATCCGACTGTGTCTGGCTGCATGGCTCCGAGCCAGAATATAATGATGAGGATAAACTCGCCAGGAACAACTAGTTTCTGTTGGAGGCCATCTCAGGGGAGTACCACAGCTACTACCCCACCTCCTCCTCCCATCAAACTCTTTTCCTCCATTTCTCCTTTCCCCCTCTCCTCCCTTCATCCCTGACACGCCGGTGTTTGTGCCGTGTCATCGGCTGATGGGGAGCGCGGCGGCGGTGGCGGCGGCTGCACAGCGCCCATCATTAGGGCCCGCGTTTGCTCCGCTCCCTCCGTTTTCCTTTCTCTCCCTCCTTCGCTCTCTGTGCACTTGTTAAAATTTCCTCTGTTCTTCTTCTCTACTCCTCCTTGTCCCCTCGCTGCCTCCACCCTTCTCCCCTCCACCCCGCAGCCACCGCGTGGCCCAGGTTATGGTTTAAACATGACGGCCATCCCTTTGAAGCGTCCGGGGCATTATCATCGTCGTCGTCATCATCACCAAGGCTCATCAGCAGCGAGCGGCAGCCTGGACCAATTTAAGCAACATATAGCGGCAGTGGAGACCCCCACCTGCCCAGCAACCCTGGGGCTTCTACGTCTCAATCTGAAAAGGTAAGAATGGCTGTCGGGAGAGGGGGTGGAGGCGGGGTAAATGGGGGATTGGGTCACCGGCGCGGTGAGGCCGAGCGTTAGCTTAATTGCCGGTAGCCCCCTGCGCTTGTTTAATGTATAATGATGTGGCCGTTCCGCGGGAAAGAGAGGAAGGAAGCGGCATGACAGGAGGACATATCAAAGGGCCAGGCTTGATCACAAGGGACCAAATGGTCTTCACATCCACCCACCTGTCCCACATACATCCAACACACACACACACACAGCAACACAATAAGGGGGAACATGCTTTGGCTGCAACCCCATTATTAAAATAATGCATCAGATTTGCTCCTCTCTACTTCTCTGATTCCTTTCAAACCAGAATGGATCGTTTTACAGGACGACTTGTCAGCGCCGTTCCCTCAATCCCAACTCCTGACTGACCTAACAGGGTTCGTACACTTTTCCCACAGTAAAAATCAAGCACTCTTAAGGTATTTTTATAATTACAATAACTTGTGATAGGCAATAAATTGGCCCAGAAGGTATTGCGATAAACCGTAATACTGTCATTTTGACACCATTTTCAACTGATACAATAAAGCAAGTACATCCTCTCAACGTTCAATAAGCTACCATATAACAGTTAAACTGCAAGACAACTGAAACAACAAATAAAATGGATACCGAAGTATCTGAGACAAAAGCACCAGACTGAAGACTGTTGTCATCCAGTCCAGACACAAGAAAAAAAAAAAAAACAATCGTGCAAGTGAAATTGTCTTGCTCGTTTTAATTTATCACGCAACTAATTGATTTATTGCTGTGACAGGCCTAAATGTAAGTTTTCAAACTTTTCCAGCACCGCACTTTGGAGAAAAAAGCAGTGCTAATGAACTAAAGCAGTGAGTTTTAATTCCATATTATGCAATATTATTTAGTACTATTATTAACAATGTCTCGTGATAATATTCTACATTATGCCACAGGGAGAAAGTCCACTAAAATATGAGAACATTTTGTTTTGAAACGTCTTGCTTACACACACCTTATACATCTGACTAGTCCGAGAAAGTTATAAAAAAAATCTGTAAAAAATATTCTCGCCAAGTTTTCTTTCACTTAGCAAATAGAAATAATTTTGGTGATTCTAACTTACCTAAAACAACAAGAAAGAAAACTGTAGGCCTTTTATTGTGTTTTAATATCTGGTTTCATCTGTAAATGACCAAATTTAGGATTTTTATCAAATGCCAGTGTGTGTTTTATTACCATATTGTGCAGTTTGAATATCAAGCACTTTCAAGGACTTTATACAGAAATTAGGCACTTTCCAAACCTTAAAAACTTCAATCATTTTGAGTTTCTTCCAGCACCAGTGTGAACCCTGTGAAGAGCTGGGCTTTGGCTCATCTTCGCTCTGCTTCCAGTCAGCGGCGCTCGCTGCAGACAGACGGAGCTGCCTCAACACGCTGACCGTTTTGCTTTGCTTTGAACAAAACCAACTAGCTGAAGGCTACGTATGAAAGGAGGTTTGATACAATTAAGCCGATTGTTTTGGATGTTTTGCTCTCCTCTGGTGAGGAGTTTTTTTTTTTGTTGTCTTCGTTTTTGGAAGGGTGGAGCGATGGGCTTTAACTCTTCCCCTCCTTCTGCAGAGAACTCCCAGAGCTCTCCATCTATTCAGTTATACTAATTCAATTAGGGGCCTCATCACAGGGGCATTAGCTCTTCCCCCATGGCCAGGCCCCCTCCCCCTCTCCCACACACCCAGTCAGTATATTCAATTAGCTGCACTGGAAATAAGATGATCGCATAGTAGGGGCTGTCATTAAGGGAGCAAATTAGCAGTCGCTTAAAGCTCGGGTTGGCCGGGATGCTGCTGCCAGATGCCAACGTCCGACCAGGGTTGCCATCCGACGGACTGACTGTCTGTCTGCACCTGAAACTTGTTGGGCAAAGAAGACTGAGAGGGAAATCAGTGGACTGGTTGGCTTCCTAAGCACATGGCCGGACAGATTTATAGAGGAGTGGCAAAAGCAAATGAGGTGGATTAGCAGTGCATGCTAGCAATGCTACTTTGAAATATCTCTGCTGGCCAGACAATCGAGCTGTTAGCATCAGGAGACTGTCAGTCAGAGGCCTCTTCAGACTGCTACTGGAGATTCTTCCTGCCCACAGCATCACCATCCACAACGACTCTTTGACGGTTTAATTTACGACCACATTTAATTTCCCTTTGAAATAAATTTTTTTAATTGAACCGAATTGAATAAATTGTAATAATTGGTTGAATTCTTACAGCCAGCTGACAACCAGTGCACAGCAAGAGACGGGAGAGGGGCAGCTCTGCACTGATTTGTGAGTGAGACAAAAGTACAGAAGCCTTCCTCTGTGTTCGGCAACAAGTTGGGGAGGGGCAGCTGTTTTTACTTTGAATTATATCGAAAAGATAAAGACATTATTCGTGTACCTTGTAAGTGAGTAAAAACCAGCTGCAGTGTGCAGCAACAGGCGGAGGAGGGGAGGGGTGACGCTGTTACTGCGGCACTTTCAGCAGCATCTCAGTAAAAAGTAGGAATGGTTTTACTCATCATTTTTATGATTTTTCACGCTGTAGCTTTACAAAAAAACAACAAAAAAAAAAACTGTGTATATGTTAATTCTGGCCCCTGCCTAAAAGAGGCCATGCTTTCTCAGCTGCTGGCTCTTTGCATACATGATCCATCACTGTCACAGAGGACTAAACAAGCCGCCCCTCAGGAGCTGCTTTTCCAATTGGGCTGTAATTAAACTCAAGCTCGGCTTCAGACGAGCAACGACCAGAGGAGCCTGAAGAATCCGACCCAACGTAGAGGAAATGCATTCCTCACCAGTAAAAACACCAGCACATGTGTTCAAGATGACAAAAACACACACACACACACACACACACACACAAACTCGTCTCCTCTCGCGGGAGCCCTGATGTCCACAGCGGCACTTGAACTAGACCCTAATGGGGCGGACGGAGGCGACCGGAGCTTCACATGGTGGTGTCACCTTCAAAGTGCTGCTGTTTGTTTATCTGTTTGGCTGCTTCAACTCGCAGCAAGGACATGCCCCCTCCGTTTCATTTCTGCTCTGCCTGACATGCGGCGGGGGTAAACGTTCTTCAGGGGCCTCATTAGAAAATGATAAATATAATTAATATTTGAGCATGCAAGCTGGAGCCCCTTTCCTGCACTGGAGAATTGGCCTTTTGAACACGCTGATGTTGAGCGCGAGCGTCTCCTTAAGGGAGACGTTTCTGGAAGACGTGCGCAGATAAGACGCAGACAGATGAGTGAGGAGGAAGTGAGCGTGAAGGTGTTGGCGCACTTTGGGTCTAACTCACCTTGACATGGATGCGTTGACGGTGAGCGCAGTTGGGTAGGGGTGTCTGAACCCCCCTGTCGTGATTGGATAAACAGGTTGACCTTGCCTGGGAAGAGGGGAAGAGAAGAAGAAAGCGGATAAGGTAAAGGAATAAGGTTGATGGAAGACGGGACGCCAAAGCCCCACCGCGGGCCTCTTTATTCTCATTTGATCAGGACAAAAATCGAGGGGATTGCAGAGCGCAGATCAAAGCGAGGGAAAACTCCGAACAATTTGAATGCCACAAATCTTGATAGCGGTGGCTAATTAAATTTCATAACCCTTTGCTCGGAGTCGACAGAGTGGGGCCCCGTTCCTCCCCGAGCTGGAACTAGGTGTTTTGTTGTGATAATTAAAGACGAAGCGCGGGTTCCTTTAATGGAGCCATCACGCTAATTGAGGTCTACACATCCAAAGACAAACAATAATGAATGTAAATTTATACCAAAATAAAGTGCAGCAAATCAAAGGGCGCCACGACTGCGCTCAGGGCTTCTCTCGGTATTTAGATCGCGGTGAGAAAACATTAAATTAACAGAGCTTAATTTGTAGCCTTTTGTCATATTAACAAGTGTTGACAAGAGTTACCAGGGGAGAGCCTCTGTGAGGAATTGTGGGTAAAACACAGGCAATCACAGCTCATTGCTCTAATTGGAGAAAACGCAGACATGCAAAATAGGATTTGACAGAAAAATGGAAAGTTGAGCTCGGTGAGAGTCTAAGGAAGCAGGTCCAGGAGAGATTGCGTTGGAAAATCAACTCTGGGTTTCAAAGAGGAAAACCACTTTCAGTAATGATCATAAGGGATTTAATTGTTTCCAGCGTACTGTACTGTTAACTCATAAGCCAGATGGGAAAAACAAGCTGCCCCCCAAATAATGGTATTAAAGTAACTGGATAATTTATCAATTTATCAAAGGACACAACTAAAAAAGTTTAACCTTTAATTCCAACAAATTTTTTTATATTTTAAATATTTAAAATAATTTTTAATACAATACCCCCAATGAGTCCCCCAATGTTGCTGAGACTTTTTTTTTAATTGATCATATATTCTAGACTTTCTCCTTCACTGGGGTTAAAATATACTACTTCTCAAAATGGGAAAGGCAAGAAAACATAGTACACAAGTAAAGCAGATGTGTAACGAAAACACAACTAGCTACTCTGGTCTGAACTTACAAATAAAACAGCTGACAAACTTTGTTTTGGTCCTTCATTGCCACCATAGCTGAATGACAAACCACAACGTTCTCAAGCAGAAGTCCTCAAATTATGGTTTCATTTTAGTGCAGCTTTTTAAAGACATGCGGTGGAACATAGAGTTCTGTCATTTAGCTTTGCACATTAACACTGGGGAGGAGCAGAACTTTTACAAATGTGCTATTACGCCCCTACTTCACAGTAAAAGTCTAGGTTTTCCAAATGTAAGACTTCTAAAGACCACGATGAATACAATTTAAGACCTGTATTGTGCCAAAACTTTACAAAATAATTTAAATTTGCAATAAATTTGCACTTATTCACTTCAGGGTTTTCCCCAGTGCATTATAAGCCTGGCAGGTCACCAGGCTTTATTTGTTCCCCCACCAGGCTAAGCATTGCTTATTTTTTTAGTCTTTTTAAAATGTTTGCAATTTTAAGACTTTATAGTTGGTGGTCAGGTGTTAATATTTCAATAAAGTGATACTTTCAAATTTCCTGTCAACTTTTAAACATTTTTAACTCAAAAACACAATGGCTGCTGGATGACTGACCGCCCCAGCATCCAACCACCAGGCTTATTAAGTTTTCTGGAAACTTTGCATTTCAACTAAAAATCTGTTGTGCTCTGCAAGACCACTGTAAATGGATCACCACCAGGTCTTTCATCTGCATAATTATCAAATGGTTTGCAAGGCACAAAATCAACCCTAAGGTACTAAAACCTAGAGGAAACTGGAGATAAGCACACAGGACACAAAAGTGCCCTACCTTAACTAAAACAATGATTTACAAACATGGGATTAAAAGTACTCAAATTAAAGGTAGAGTGACATCATGCTAGATCAATACATTTTATTTGGGGGTGCCAACAAATTTGTCAACCATCATAAAGATGTGAACGCCTCTAGACTTTCACAAAACTCAAATGAAAGACAGAAGAAAGAGTAATAATAAAAGGAGTTGCTTACTGTGGTACTAACCATCCTAGCGGATGGGGGATCTGGCCAACGGTGCCAGGTGACAACGGGTAATAAGGAGATATGTCTGGAGGATGAGGAGGCCTCGGGATTCCTGTGGAAGGAAGAGAAGATGACAGGGAGGGGAGAGAAGGTGGACAGACAAGACGAGGACAAGGAGACAGAACCAAATCTTTGTCAGTGCTCAAATTCAGTGTTTGTTGAGTTTCGCATCACAGCAGAGCAAGATGGGAGGAAGACGAGGAGGAGGGAGGAAGGGGGCTTGTTGCTCGTGTGTACACAGCGCTAAAAATCACACTTGCTGATCAAAGGCCTTTGAGGGAGGCGGCACAATGTGTTGGAAGAGGCAAGGGTGTAGAGGAGTGAGGAGAAAACACCGACGAGGTTCTTGTCACATTTTGTCTGGCAAAGCAGGAGATTAATGATATAAAATGACGGAGGTTTAGAAGTTAACAAAACAAAGAGAGGGAATTAAAAAGCTGTCTCTGTGATCAGAGAGCTGCCAATAACGGTAAAGCCAGCTGACTTTATGGATTGCTACCTGATGCATGCATCAGAAACGCAACAGCAGACATTAGATTAGATGCTACCTATGTCACTATCGCTGCCGTCCTGAAGATCTCCCAGATATGCCCCCCGAAAAACAGCTGATTTTTGTTTGCCATCCTCCCCGCTGACAAACACCGACAAAGACGTCCAATTTTTTATTTTTTTTATTTTTGTCGGGACGGCTCGCCGAAACAATCTCAGCATCCTTTTACTTTTCCGTGGCAGCTGACAGGGGAAGAAACGGCATCGACAAGCTGCCCTGAACGAACAAAATAATAATAAGAAAAAGGAAAAGAGAAAAGGTCCCGAGTACAGCCGAGCGTAAAAATAACTTCCTCTCTCTTTGCAGAAACTTCAATCGAAGAATACTGGAGTTCTGCAAAAGCGCAAATCAGAAACGAGGAAATTTATGCGGCTGACGGTGTGACATTTCTACCCAGCTGGTGTTGCTTCAGGTATTCCAGGTGGCTGCAGATTAGGCGCAGGTTTCTGTTTAAACTTTGCACTTTTGTTACTGATGCACAATGTGATGAGTTTGCATGTGGCTGGGAGACTAAACCTTTCCAGGAATACCATTTTTGCAAAGGCGAGTCCCATTGAGTGGAAAAACCCGGAGAGCATTATCCCATCGTCGAGCAATATAACTCATTAATTAATTAAACACTGCGGCCAATTAAGCTGCCCCATTAACCACTACATTAAACAGCAGCTGGCACATTATTTCTCCTTTGTAAGGGGGCAATCATAATAAGGGAACATTATTACCTAAAACATGGGCCCAATCCGCCAGAGACCACAGAAAAAGCACAAAATTATTCACCGCACTGAAAAGCACATTAACCAAGAAGAATGGGCTGAATGATAGTTAACAGAATTAAGTGCTGGGTCAAGATGCTCTCGGAAATGAATGAAATTACCTAAAAAATGTGCTCTGGATGTTTGTGGGACATGCTACAGCGGTGCAGAGAAAAACGTTGAATTCAGCACTTGATCTGCAGAATCAACAGGCTGTCAAGCACTAAAAAAAAAAAAAAAAGGAAAGTCCGACAGGCTCGGATTATATTGATGAAAGCTTGAGGAAAAGGCTTAAAAAGCGCTTGAACTTCCTGGAATCTTCGAAGATCGCAGGTCTCCGTTTTTATCTGAGCTCAAGCCACCTAGGCCGCCTCGCATTGAGCAATCGGATTTGCGGTCATGCGAGTTCGAGGCTGTTTGCCGAATTCCCTGATTTACGAGGCGCTTTACGAGCCACAGCTCAGGTCGTTGTCCTCGAGTAAGAGAAGAAACCGAGCCACCGAGCGCTGGAGCTCAGTCAGAGGCAGACTGGAGCTGAACAAAGAAGAACCTGAACTGTTTTCTAAATGTTTATATGCAGCTTTCTGCAGAGTTCTCAAAGATGCTCTGGATTTCACTGGCTACTGGAGACACTTTTCAAACACATTGAGCTGAATTTTAGGTGAGCTTTGAGCAGAAATCACAACACATGCAGTTTTACAAAGGTATTCATCTACCTTGAACGTTTTTCATATGTGTTACATCAGAGGAAAACATGTGGTGCATAACAGTGAAGTTGAAGTGAAAATGTGTTTCCAATATTTTTCTCAGATAGAGAAGTGGCAGAAATTTATATTCCATCCAGTTTATTCTTATAACCATGAATAAAATCAAATCAGAAGACACCAAACTCATAAAATAGTCAACTTGTGCTTTGGATTTAGATATGTACTTTGACTAGGCCATAATAACACTGAAAAAATGTGCTGATCTAAACCATTCCACTGTAGCTCTGGATGCATGTTGGGGTTAATGGCGGCTCCAACAGGTTCCCACAGAACACCCGCTAACATGTTTTATGGTGTGTTCAGGGTGACGTTAGCATTTTGGCAGCAAGAGGGCCAAAAACAATTGTGTTTAGTGTCCCATTGACAGATTCTCCCACCAGAGCTACGTGTCCCTGCAGCTCCTCCAGAGCTACCAAAGGCTGTTTCTCTGAATTATGTTAACTCTTATCAGAACAACTGCATTTACACTGAATTTTATTCAGGTTTGGAGCTGAAAAAAGCGCATGCCGCACTTTTCAGATTCATACTTGTAGAACAATTTGAAAGTGACATGTCGTTTATTTTTTTTTTTTCCAACTTCAAAATTATGCACAACTTTACATTTAAATACATAATTGGTGGCCAAATGTGAGAAAAACATCAAGAGGTGTGAATATCTCCCCCCAAAAATTTACTTCAGATTCTGATTTTGTTCCCCCCCCACCATAAATATTTATGGAGTGAAAGAAACACCAGCTGGGGGCTTACCTGTTTTGGGATCCACGTCTGTCTGTAGGTGAGGTGGGGGGTTCCCCGGTGTGAAGTGCTCATTGCTGTAGGTGATCAGAGGCGTGAGGGGGTGCACATGGTGCGGGTGCTGTACCACTGGAACCTTATTAGACTGACAGAAAGAAGGATGTGCAGGAGCACAAAAAGAAAGAAGAGAGAGAGAGAGAGAGAGAAAAGAGAAGAGACAGGGGAGTCAATATTTAGGTTTAAAACTGAGGGCGACAGCTAAAGAGTCGCAACTCGATCTGAAAGACAAGGGGGGGAACAAAATCGGATCAAATTCTGGTTACTCTCAAGGTGCCAAAACCGCCAAACCACAGCAAAAATAGCATGGTTTGTAATTAAAAACACTTCTGCGGCATCAACCCTGGAATTCGGTAACACAATCTAAGAGGTTTGTGGGCTTGCCAGTTCCTATTTGGGCGTCATATTGGATGAAACACTTTTAAACCACCGCTGCAGCGAAGTAATCGATCATCTGTAAACCACGAAATCAAGGCAGCGGGAGTAAATCTGCAGCCATTAGCAGCTCCAGTCCAGCTCCAATATGCTCCCCCCCCCTACTTTATTTACTCCCTGAGGGCCTCAGTCATGGAGAGTGTGGTTAGTAGTGTAATTTTTTTTTTTTTTTTGCCAAATTAGTTTTAGCTATGTAATCTTCTCTTTGTGCTCCTAAGTGGAGCAGACCCCCGATTTTTTTTTTTTTTTTTTCAATTACCCATAGATTACAGTGGAGCTTTAGGGGTCTGGTGTTAACAGCAGCTCGGGCCCTCTCTGTCGGGCCGGGCCGGGACGGGGACTGACACGCACAGTCCCCCTGAACATGAGATAACCAGATTAGAACCGCGTCGCAAGATTAGGCAGCTCTCGCCTCTTTACCCACACATCCTTACGCTGCCCTCAGCAGCCAAAGAAGCAGCACTAATCAGGCTTATCATAACATGGATGATATGTTCAGGAGGGGCGAGAGGAGTAAGACACCAAGCAGCTTCTCAGTGTGTGTGTGTGTGTGTGTGTGTGTGTGTGTGTGTGTGTTCGGTCTCTTCTCTCGCAGGCCACACACCCTCATTAGTGACTTTAAACCGTGCAAGAGAGAAAGAAGGCTCCACTGTGGCACATTTCCACCAGACTTTGAAAAACATTAATGGGTCTAGATGCCGGCGGGGGGGAGGAGGGGGGGTTACACGCTTAAGATGCGCGGTTGCCCCGGCGCTCGTCGACAATACAAATGCAAGAGCTCGCGGGCCGAGGGCAGGGCAAAAAAATGTGTGCGGAGCTTAACGCCGCAAAACTAATCATGCGCCCAGGCAGTTGGAGGAGGCAGCCATCGCTAATACAGCAACAGTCCATCCAAAACCCAAACT
The DNA here is from genome assembly GCF_001443285.1 of Poecilia latipinna. Lineage (NCBI taxonomy): Eukaryota > Metazoa > Chordata > Actinopteri > Cyprinodontiformes > Poeciliidae > Poecilia > Poecilia latipinna. Next base: position 100,402 of record NW_015112638.1, on the reverse strand, counting down.
CCTAATTCTGTCCTGGTAGTTCAGTCTAGAACTAGTATAGAGCTTTCTTTCCACAGTGGCAATGGTGAAGGGGTGGGGAGAGAGAGAGGGGGGGGGGGGGGGGGGGGGGGGGGGGGGGGGGGGGCAGTGGTTGCTGTTCCCTATTGCCGTGGTCCCAATGAAAGATTAATGAACCTCAGCAGAACTCCAGGGAGGCACAGAGACTCCTGGGACTCATTCACAGCCCAGAGCTGAAAAGGCTAGGGAGGGGAGAGGGAGGCAGGACGGACGGGAGGGATGTGTTTGTGTGTCGAGGAGGAGCGGCGGGGAGGGGGCAGAAATAGGTGGAATGAGATTCCTTAAAAAGAAACCAAGTCTCATTTGGAACCCAAATCTGATCTGTACATTCACAGCAACGACAAAAAAAGGAATAAAAGTGAAGAAACGATCAGGACGCAGCTCAAGAGTTAGCAGGTCAACGGAAGAAGACGCTCCGTCCCCACAACCCCTCACCTCCTAACCTCACCTCCCCTCAACCCCCACTTCGAGTAATGATGTGAAAGAATGTTGTGAGTTCCTTAACGCTCTGCGTTAAAAAGCTTTAGTAGCCATTTATACAAGTTCCTTTGTCCAGGGACAACAGCCATTGAGGCGAGGGTTCAAAATGGCCATCCAGTGAGAGCAAGTCCAGAGGGTGTGCGATGGGGCTGAAAGGGAAGCTGGAGGCCGCACTATTTACATCACAGTCGCTCACAGAGTTGAGGTAAGCCCCTTTTATCCCCCCTCCCCCTGAGAATGATGCAAAAACCAATATATTCCAGTCAGCAGCTGGAAATCGAAGCAGAGTTTCAATACAGAGATAATTTGGTAAGTCAGGTGTAATGCTTTTAGAAAAGTTTCCAACAATACAGTCAAAAAAATCAATTGTTGCATCTGCGTTGACTTGACTGAGTGTTGCAATATTAAACCTGCTAAGGTATTCCTTGTCAAAGTGAAATTTGTTTCACAAAGAGCTGTCCAGTTGCTACAAGCACAACTTTTATCTTGCAATGTGCATAACAGCAGTGCTTACACCTGGACACCGTGTTGTGTCATTATTGAGACTAGTAGTTCTTGAGGTTCTCTCTCTGATGAAGCAAGATGAAGGCTTCTCATCTGACTGGCTTTCAAAACTCCTAGGAAAGTGGTGAAAAACCCTCCACTACTTTTAAATAATATATTTCGAATTATTTTGGGTATTAAAAAAGAAGACAAAGTACAAATGGTTTGCAAGCACTGTGAGAACATAGCTGGCTAACCATCAGTTCCTGGTGACGCTAACATTTCATTGCTTGCAGTAGAAGCAAAAAGTTTAGTTACTTCAGCTTTTTTTTTTTTTTTTTTAGCTAGGATTGCATTTTATCATCTTTAGCTGGAGTGACCAAACAATGCAAGAACAATAAATGATGCTAAGATTAGCATCTGCCCCCTAATGCCTACAAAAAAGGTGTTTCTGTTTTTAGCAACTCTGGACTGCATTACATCTGGTTTAAAATCTAAAAAAATATAGGCTGATTAAATATTGCAGGAATACTGCAACTACCTAGTCATTAACCACTAACTACGCTGCATCTGCTCCCTAGCTTTCTACTGATTATAAACTCTTACACTTCAGTTTTTAGAAACCTTGGACTGCATTATGTTTCTTCTTTAAAATCTTAAAATCATAAAGCGATTAACTATTGTAAGAAAACCACTGGCTAACTATAAACCCCTAACTATGCTAATGCTAGCATCTTCTTTATAGCTAACTGTTCACCCTGAACCATAAGGGTCATTAGCAGTTTTTTAACAGTTTGGACTGTCTTCAGATGAAAATCTGAAATATTTTAATCCATGAAAAAGTGTGAAACTTTAGTGAGAATTACTGGCTAACCATTAGCCACTAACGTCATTGTACTTCATAGCTTTTTACTAATGCTAAACTAAAGGGTCAATTTAATGTTGTTTTGGTTAATGTAGACTGCATTTGTTTATCATTCATTAATGATTGAATGTTTTTAGACTCATCAAAATTGAACTGGTTTATATGGAAGAGGATTTCCAAAAGGATTACTTTAATTTTAGGCTTTCTTAAAGGACCTTTTCATCAGATTTCTGACTTTCTTTCAGAATTCAGAAGAGTAATAATTCTGACTTTAATAGCTGAATTCTGATTTTCTTTTTCTTTCAGTGGGCCTGAAAGAAAAAATCATAATGGCATAAATAAATAATATTGTTCAATGTTGATTTGATGATGTCACTTTGACTAGGGCACATTTTCTGCTCTTTTCCTCCCTAACACAGTATTTATGTTACAATCTTGTACATACTGTACAGTGTATTATTCTTGTTTTTGTTTCTATATGTTTTATTACTTTTATCTTTGTGATAATCTACATGCCTACATCAGGGGCTGCGCATTGTTTGCATTCAGTTTTTGAAAGTATGAAACTTAAACAATTATAGCCTACCAGACTTTACATCCAAACGACTTTGCTCATATAAAAGTGTTTTTAAAACACAGTTGGAGACTTTTATCCATTTGTGAAAACATGAACAGGGAGCATTTTCAGTATTGCTTCACCATTGACTCAGACTTCGATGATCATAAAAATCACAATATGATCAAAAAATAACCTGAACGATTTTAACTTTTGTTTGTATTTGTTTTTTTTTTTTTTTTATTGGGATTCTTGGTTTTCCTCAGAAATATTGCTAAAATCATGAGCTGCGTTTATTGCTACAAACTTTGCTCTAGCAGCCGGCGGTCGCTGTGGGAAGCAGCAACTCCAGCACCTGTCCTGCACGACCACAGCAGGACAATATACGAGCTCATCTCGCACAGAAGGACACAAAAGCAGGCGACGTGGGAAACTGGACTCTTCTTTTTGCTCCACAAAAGCCAGGAGGAAAAGAAAAGAAATAAATAAAAACACTTCCTGCTCCTGCCACCCCTGCTGACTTGCATCTTCCCAGCATCTCTCTTCTTATGACAAACAAACAGATTTTCAAGCCTCAGGAAAAGGATACTAGATTCAAAAGTCCCAAAAACTACATTTTAAAGGTACGATGCTTATCCTTTTTTTTCCAACTAACTGAATTTATGACAACAAAACGCATCTGCACACATGAAAAGCAGCCTGAATCAACAAAACATGTCCCCCATTCCTGTACGAGAAAAGAGGAAACAGAGAAAAGCCTTTTGAAAGTGGACGAATAAATGAGCTGCTTCAAGTTCTCCCTCTGTGGGGGTGAAAGTGGGGGAGCAGAACAAGGCAGATAGAGGAGAAAAAGTGACAGCAGGACGGAGAAAGACAAAGAGAGGGAGCACAAGAGGTGGAGGCTGGACAGGAAAAAGCTGTTGGCCTTGCATTTCCGCCTGGTGGCACCTCGCAGGGCCAATTTGAGCCCTAAATGTGAAGGTGGCGACCTTGTGAGCCCCTGTGGGGGTCTGGAGCCCCCTGTCCTTCTGCTTTATGTCATGATATGATGAGTTGTCACAACAGCTTGCGGGGCGCTAATGAGCTGTAGTGAGGCCAGGGCAGGGGAAGGGAAGGGAAGAGCGGACAGAGATGTGAGGATGACAGCGATGTGATGGATTAGAGAGCCTCTGAATTCCTAAAGCAAGCAAAAAAAAAAAAAAAAAAACGTTCGCAGTGTTTTTCCCCAGATCCAAGTGACACAACACGGTAAAAAAAAACAAAAAAATCACACACACACAAACAAAAGCAATACTGAGGAAAGTGCTTAATTTAGTGCATCTCTTCAAGCTTGAAGTTGATTCAAGCAAAAGTAAAAGGAAGTCTCAGCAATCATCTGCTTTCACTCATCGTCAGTTTCTGTTATCGCTGTTATCCTCTGGGAGGCTTAGAAAGCCCCCTCCACGGAAACAGATCTTCATCTCCAAATACACACCCCGCACCCCCAATATCACGACAACAAGCACAAACAGACAAGTACTTCAGGATTTGGCTCAGATACAAGCCAACGTAGTAAACAGTGTTCCTACAAACTGAACACTTTCCAAATGCACATTCCCAGAGTTCTCTTCACTTTTAGGGCAAGTTTTTATTATAAAATTGAGATGCACCAATAAATCCATGGTCAGTATCTTAACTGCAGGTCAAATCGCTGTTTATTGAATGAATCAAAAGTAACAACTAGCATCATTTTTGGCTCACATTGACAAATATGTACTTTGTTTAATTTGTAAAAATCCAATAAAGATTAGAAACATATGCTTTGGATGAAATTGGATACGACGTAATTCATCGATTTGCTGCTGGAATCAAATCTACTACCTTTATCAAACAGCTTGAAGCATGTTTGTCCATCTTTTGAGTCTCAAAGAAAACCAGAAATCTGCATCCATCAGGAAAAGTCAAGGAAGGAAGGTTTAGAATAACAGGATATTTTCTTACTACTACTGTCTATTACTTATTGAGACCTGGAAAACACATAAGACATTTTCCAAACTTTCCAAACTCCCAGAAATCCGGGTTAAAGTAAAACTGAACATGAAAGCCTTTGGGCAACTTCTCGCATGTCCGAACCGAAACCCGACTGTCTTTATTCCACAACATTCAGAACCTGTAACTGTTATTACGTCGGGACGTTTAAAAAGACCGAAAAAATACGAAGAAGTCGATCAGTTCTTTCGCAGGGAAGATGCATCTCAGAGGGCCAAGGAGCTCTGGAGACCAGAGTTATATTTAAAAGTTAATCTATTCACTTTGCTGCAGTGACACGCCGACTGCTTGATCAGAGCGCCGAACAAAAATATTATGTGGGCCAGAGCCTTTGCTCCCCTTTCCTCCTGCTTGCTCTCGCTCTCTCTCTCTCTTTCCGCCAGCACTTCAAGTCGTTCGTCACCATTTATTTGCGCTTCCCATCTTTGATAGTCGGCACATCAAATAGAATCGCAGAAAGGACATGCTCAGATATGTCAGGGATAAATAAAATCAAATAGCTTAAATATGGAGTGCTATTTGGCAGAACTGTTGTATTCTGTGAAGACAAATCGCCTCTTAGACAAGCATGTGTGTTAAAGCAGCTTCCTCTCCCCCCCCCACTCATCCCTTTCAGGGTAAACAGGCTCTTGAACTCCCCATACCTGAGTTGAAGGGGGCTTCTCTAAGAGGTGATGTTGCATCACGGTGTTAAGAGCCAGACTGAATTCTGCCTTTTGAAATGCAATCAGCCCCTCAGAATTTCATCTGAAAGCCAAGCAATTAGGAATCTGAATTGGGAGGCGACATTAACAAAGGGATATGTTAATCTGCGAGGAAATTGAAATCTTACTTTACATTTTATGGTTAAGGCATGAGCTGGATCAAATATTTTTTTTTTTTTTGTCGAGTAAATATGGTTTCCCTTTGAGATGATCATGTCTCGGCGATGCACCTTTTTGTTTATTCCGAATGTCTTCTTTACGATATTTGTTTGATCTTGACAAAACTGTTTTTGAATTTGGGTGTTCCTATAAAATTAAATAAGAAATAAGCAAGAGCCAGTCTGAGATTCCCGCTGTGTGCAAACAGAGACTCAGTGTAAAAATAAATGTAGAATAAAATGATCTATTTGCTTTTATTAGAAACAGAAACACTACATTAATTTGCTATTTTGCAAAATAAAATGCATATATTATTACAATTATAACAATTAATTGTTATCTTGATTTTGGCTTCAGCAAAAATGTGAACATTTAGTGGATGTTATGGATATATTTCCAAATGCCAAATTTGACATTCTTATAAATGAGGCAAAAGTGTGATAGCCTCCTTTCAGCCAGTTGGGCAGCAGTGCACAGCAACAAGTAGGGGAAGGGCATTGCTCCATGCAGCTGGAGAAGATTCTAGTCCAAACAAAAAGACCTTAAGCCATAGGAACAATTTAGTGGTTTTGAAACGGCAACTTTTCAAAACTTTTTGTAGATTTTTGAAACATTAATAGACCTTAGAAGTAATTGTTGTTATTCTACTTATGTTTTTACAGTAATAACACAATTTAATGGCGAGGATAAGCAGGATGCCTTAAAATAAATGTATTTTGTATAACGGCTGAATAATCTCACAGAGAGATTTGGAGATTTTTTTCTTTACCTCCTTTACATGCTCATCAGTTTACATGGTGGTAAGATGAACCTTGGTGATTTGTTTATCACGGTTAAAACTGTTTTAAAATGATCGTTGGCCAGTCTGACTGTAGGTGTTCGCAGCTTTAGGTGAGGAGTTCATTTGTTTTCATTTCCTGTTTTACTTCGATGTCATGTTTTCTTGTATTTCCCATTCTGAAGAACGGTGGAGAGGAAACGGGCCTCTGCTGTGTCATGTTTACGTCCCAGGGAAACAGGAAGTCCTCAAAAGTCTGACCAATTTTAAATAAAAGTTACTCAAAAAATGTTTTAGTTCAATTTAATTTGTATGAACCATCATGGCATCAATAAATGTAGTACCAGGGATTTAAACAAAAGATAATAAAGTAGATTCAATTGAACTGAACTGAATCTTTCTTGGTCTTTGTTTTGCCTTCTTCGTCTCAGTTCCAGGTGTTTTAAATGTTTAAATTATGTATTTGATTGTAGAAAAGGAAAAGGCAGTGAGTTGTTTGGTTTCCCGTCTGACTTGAATGGTATGTTTCCTTGCCTTTCCCATTTTGAAGAGCGGTTAATTGAACCGAGCTTCTGGCTCCTGTCATATTTATTTATGATTTTTTTTTTAAATGTCCTCTATTTAACCAGGTAAACCCCGTTGAGATCCAGATCTCATTTTCAAGAGGGACCTATTTACAGACACTTTCTCTCCCCACCCACTACAAACGCACTTTAGTTAAAGGTTTGGCTTTATTTTTTTTTTCTCTAACTGTAAGGTTACGCTGCTGCAGCAAAGGATGTTTCTGCTTCCAGTAAAAACAGGAGGGGGCCGAACGGGGCGCACAGTCATATATGCACAGACGATTGTTTGACCCCGACCCTCGCACAAACAGCACAAAGTTGTCCAAATGCCGCTCAGAGCCTTGAGAAACAGCAGAGACGGCGAGGAAGCCGGGGAGCAGAGGCGCGTTACTCACCCAGCTGCTCAGATTGAGGTGCCAGCAGCCCACCTGCTGCAGGAGCGAGAGCCCGGGGCCCAGCGCTCCTGCCTTGGCTCCCGCCTCCTCCGGCCTGACTCCATCCCGCGGGTACATGACCCCCTCTGTCCCACCCCTCCTTTGACTGCCCCTTCCTCCTCCTTTTTTCCTCTTTTGGATGCTTTATTCTTCTTCTTCTTTTGTCTGTTTGCACACGTGTGTTTAGAGTCCCGGCTGTGTTTGGTGACGCAGCTAGCTGACCAGCGAACGCCCCGGATTTGCACACCAGGCTGTGCGCATCTCAACCACGCAGGCCTCGGTTCCTGCAAAGCTTCAAAGCCACCACGGAAACCGGCGGTCTCTTCTCCTTCTTCTTCTTTGTCGGGGTAAGTTTTGATGGCGGCGACAAAAAAATAAAAATAAAAGAAAAAGAAAAACGACGACAGAGAGGAACAGGAATCGCTCTATAACGCCAGGTTTCCACGAGCAGGAAAAACTCACTCACGAAACGGCAAAAAAAAATTAACACTAATCCCCGCTGTGTGACGGGTGTGTGTCTGCGTGTCTCAGGACTGTGTCTGCGTGAGTTAGTGTGTGGGCTCTGCGGCGCCTCCAGGATGCCCAGAGACGAACTGGCAGCTTGAAACAGCTTTGGCTACGAGGAAAAGCGAGCAAAAGCAAGAGATCGAAACAAAGAGGAAAGAGCAGGAGAGAGGAAAGAGAGAGGAGGGAAAAAAAAGGAACAAGACACAACAACATCCACAAAGGGAGGGCAGGCTCAGCAAAGTGTGGCCAACAGTCACTTCGTCTGTGTGATGCTGACAGCCCAGACTTCATGCCCACTTTTCAGGAGGGAAGCAAGTCTTCACTCTGACACCAACCTGGCACTTTTCATTGCACTCGTTTTAGGTTTTTCTCCTTTTGCGCTCTCCCCGTTTTACAAACAATACCTTAGAGTGGAGACCAATTGTTCTGTTAACATTCAGACGCCCCCCTCGCTAAACTCCATTCAAGGTTCCTGTGAACAAGGCCTCCAGCCCCTCCTCGCTGTCCACCTCTCCTTCATCCGCTACAAAACATTCAGTAACTTCAACAGGAAAAGGAAATAATAAGAAAAGTATTTGGAGAAGTCAGGGTGATTTTTTTTTTTTACATAAAAATGTTTTCAAATAAATAAAAATTACTTTTTTTTATTTAAAAAGATGGCCAACAAAAAGAAAAATTAAATTGCCGTCCCTTTAAATATGTATTTTAAATAACGAACATTTATGCATAATGTCCAAAAAGAAAAAAAAATAAAAATAATTTCCTGATTACAATTATTTATTTTAACTAAAAATGACAAAATAATATTAATAAATGAAAAATTCATAGCAATTTTTACATTATTCAGTTATCTCCACTTGTCACTCTTTAATAACCTCTAAGAGCTTAAATCTAAATAATGACCGTAACAAATTAAATATTTATTGAATAAGTAATTTCTCCCCCCTGAGCACAAGTAACTTTTAATATATTTTTAAAAATAATTGAAAGGATTGTGTTGATTAAAAGTTATACTAAAAGAATCTATACAATAAACTGTTTAACTGTGGCTACGTTTACATTTCTACAGCATTCTCAGCTTAAAGTTGGCACCTTAAAACAACTAAAAACTTTTTTCCTCTAATTGAATCCCACTTTCTTCCCGTTTTTTCCTCTTTTTCTGCAGCCTCTCCATCCCTGTTAGGACCCTGCGCTTCTCTTGGCCTGCAGCTAGCAGTCCTGAGGCCCTCAGGAGCCAAAACAAAAGCCCCCGAGAATGTTCTTTACACAACTCGGACAATAGCGCCGGGGCTTCGGCTTGACAAGTAAAAGAGCTCCGACAAGGCGGCGGCTAATTGCCTGCCCTCCCTCCATTCAGCCGCCCCGCCATGCTCCTGCCATCTCCTTTTGTCCCACGTGTGCGCTCCAAAGTAAACTGCCACCTCGCCGGCGAGTGATGGACAGCTCACAATCACTCGGCCACAATGGCGTCGACGCCGCGGCGCGAGAGAAACGTGGACATTTAAAAAAAAAAAAAAAAAAAGAGAGAGAGAAAGAAAGCGGGGAAGAAGGAGGGGGAAAAGCGCATTGCGTTCTTAATTTAAATTTTGAATTTAAATGAGTTAAGCAACGTTAAAAAGAAAGTTTTGCAAAAGCTGGGAAATGAATTCAACTATGAAATAAATCCATGTTTTAACAAATAAGAAAAAAACAACACTAATTCAACATCAAAGTCCATGCTTTTGTATTTTGTAAATTACTATAAAAATTGACAAAAAATTACAATTTTTAAAAATATTATTTCTCAATGCGTTTAAAGACAAATTATTTAAGAAAAGCCTGCAAAATTACATCCAGTCTGATTGGTTAATGTCGAAAGAAGCAAAGGAATGGAACAGTAAATGGTACATTTAAACGTTAAAATAATACAAACTGAAATTTCCCTCAGTGTAAGCAATAAAATTAATAATTAGTGTCTGTTTAATAAAAAAAAAATAGTACAATAAATAAATGAGATTTAGTTTTGATGTCTTGCAATAATACGCTGTCAGGCTGTCAGCACAAAGCAATCAAACAGTGCCTTTCATTATCCAAATTGTCAATCTGTCACTTAGCAGTATAAGTGTTATAAATTGCCAAACAAACGGCAGGAAAAAAATAAGTTTGCAAGCAAAATCCAATCAGGACATAACATTTAAAGTCAAACAGGCGGCGGAAAGTGAAAAACCACGGCGATTAAAATGTTAAAAAGCCTTACCATTTAAAAGAGCTGTATTTGGGATGCTGCTCGGTTCCTGGTTAAAACAAGCATGCTGGCACTCATGGTAGTGCACAGACTTCAAGCAGACTCCCACCACCATGTCAGCCACTAATCCACTGGGGGGCAGCACCTCATCTACGGCAGCCCCCTTCGCTAAAGCCCCGATGGATTACGCCGATAAGACGGCGGTCGGAGGAACCGGGGCGAGAGCCGAGGCACGCAGGAGCGGCTCCTGACCGTCCCAGAGCGGTGGAAGAGGGGACCGGGGCCCCGAGCCGGCTGCTCACTCTCAGCCTCCCCATGCATTCAAACACGCGCTCTCCTCCGCGTCTGACCAGGACTCCCCTCTCACCCCCTCGCCCATCTTCATATCCCCCCCTAATAAGCTCTTTTGTGTCCATCTCGCTTTCTTTGATAAGTTGAAAGAACAACAACAACAACAAAAAAAAAGAGGCAGCGAGAGAAAAGGGCTTTTCTCTCAGCGGCTCGGCAGACATAAAGGTGCTGGAGTGCCGGTCTATAGGAGTTGCCCTAACTTGGCTAAACTCGAGCAGCGGGGTGTCTCTCGTCATGTCATTAATCCTCCCCAAAAAAACTAGCCACGCTCCATTCACTGCCAGTCACACCGGATTAAATGCTAAATAAGGAAAAAAGAAAAACAAAACACAAACAGCAAAAAAAAAAAAAAAAAAAAAAGGTATCCCGAGAGGAGAAAGCATCCCGATCCGGGGCGAAGTTGAAGCCACGTCGAATGTGACAAATGCGACAGATTTTTTTTTTTATTCAAGAAGCAAGCAAAAGTATATATAAAAAAAAGAACACACACACAAAAAAAAAACATTTGTCCGTACAAGATGATGATGGAAGAGAAGCTCCTGCACCTCCGGACTCTAAAGTCAGACGAAACGGGAACCAACAGCAGCTAAAATAACAGCAAAAGGCACAAATAAGGAGATAAAGCCGAAGCACGGATTTAAGAAGAGCCGGCATAAGAAAATTCAACCCGGTCCAAATGATGGCTTGAAGAGAGGAAGCCCACTCTTAAAGCCGTGATCCGACCATCCACTATACCACCGCTGTGAGCCTTTTAACCACAGCAAGAAAAAATTACTATTGATCTTCAAATGGCGATAATTGAAAAGATCAAAAAGATTAAACAAAAAGAAAAGAAAAAAAAATTGAGATTGCGCTGACTTACCATGTTGTGCTCCCCTTTTTTTAGTTGCCGAGTTTTTCGTTTAAATGTAGGGGGGGAAAAAGGAAAAAAAAAAAGAGGAAAAAATATTTGCTCAAAGATGCAGCATTGGCGGTGTCAGATTTTTTGCAGCAGCCTCTTGATCGTATTACTTCCACAGTCCTGGTTTCCAATGCGTCTGAACTTTTTCCCTTTCTCTTTTATTTTGTTTGTGGTACCTAGCCTTTTTTCCCCCCTGCTTAAGACTTTAAAAGCCTTCGGCTCAGCAAAGCAGCGCAAATTATCTTCCCACCTTGCTCAGCTCTGATGCTTTGGCCGCCAACTTCGGAAAGGCCCTTTACTACTGCATCAAAATTAGCATTGTCAAAGCAGTTAATGAATATTAATATTGTATTTGTCATTGGAGCTGGCCCATTGCTGAACTCCAAGTCATCCATCAGGGACAAGATTAAGCACACAATTATTTCTGACTGACAGGGACCAAATCTGCAAGTTTTTTTTTTTCTTTCCCCTTCTTCTTTTCTTTTTCTCCTCCAACAATTTAAAGAAAAAGACACAACATCATCTTAAGGTACCTCCCATGAGACAAGACAAGATTAATACACTTTTAATGAAGCGAGATTTCATGGTGCACCAACAGCAGGAGCATCCAGAAAATAGAAAAAGGAGATTATTACATTTTTTTTGTCTCTATTCTATTCATTTTAAAAGAAGGGGATGTTGTGAAATTACAGCAAATTTTGGATTAAATTTCAAACATGAAAAGAAGATTCCCTTTTTTTCCCCCCTTCCTCTTTTAGGGGAAAATGAGCACATCCCTTATCTGGGATCGCATTTTTATAATTTTTTTTTCCACCTTTGTCGGAGCACGGAGATGAATAAAAGAATAAGACGTACGAGTGCGAGCTGCGCCGCGAACATCGCCGGCGCTAAATTTAACATGAAACATTCATTAAAATCCCGGGACCTCCGGCGCTCTGTCTCGGCAGAGCCCAGCAGAGAGCCGACCGCTGAGGACCACACACACACACACACACACACACACACACACACACACACACTCGGAGCCAGCGCCTGCATCAGCAGCATCCGCCGCAGCAGCACAGCAGCGCTTCAGCTGCATCCCGGAGAATCCTCTCTGTCAAACACGCCGGTTTTACTGTTCCACGAAGTCTCATCCAACACGCCACAAAGCAGGATTTAAAAGTGCTTCTAAATCACATCTGTCAATTTTCCAGGACATTTTTAAGACAGAAAAATCCAACAAACCTGCATCCCTTAATCATAAAGGCTTTTAAGCCATCTAATACCTGATTGTTTTTTTTTTTTCCTTCAATTTCTTAAACTCAACCTTTTGGTTTTTTTCCCCCCCCCAAAAAAAAAAAAAAAAATCCATGATTATTTTTCATCGTTTCCTGATTTACGGTTAATTTAAAAACTCGTTTACAGTTTCCAGCTCTCGAAAAGAACTCAAACTTAAATTTAGAGGAAACAAAAAACAACAAAAAAAGCACCAACAGAATCGCGCACACACATACAAAGAAATAGCAGATGTGGGGCACAGCGACGCCAGCAGCTCCATAAACCGGCCCGAATGCGAGGAGGTCAAGCTGCGGGCTTCACCTCGGAGCGCCGGGCTCCTGCCGACCACCCTGCTGACCACCCTGCCGGCTCCCTAATACCATTAGCAACCCTTAGATGAACATATTAAATTGGTCTTTTGTTCTGACGGTGCAGGTCTGGCCGCAGCCAGCCGCTGGTTTCACGGCATCGAATGCAGATGGTGCTGCTTTATGTTTTTTTTTTTTTTTTCTTCTTCACTGAAATGAAAAGCTCTTAAAGAAACTGTTCCGTTCTCACAAACTGTTCCAATTGTCAAAAGCCGTCGGCTATATTTTTTCCCCCCATTGTTTGTTTGCTAAAGCTTAAGGAAAAAAAAAAATCAGCTTGGTGTTTATCAGAATGTTTTAGTTTTAAGGTTATAGCTAAAAACATCAAGAGAGACGCCAAATTAAACCATTTAAGCTGTTAGAGAAAACTTAAAAATTTACAATTACACTTTAAATGAAAACAAAAAATTCTACCAATTAAGTAACTTTTAATTAAAAAGTTTGTTGCTATATTGTAAAAAAAAAAATATATATAATAAATTGATAAACACTGCCTAAAATAAATAAATAAAAAAAAACTAAAGTGCAGAGCTTTCTAATAAAATTCCACTAAATGAATCCTACAAATCCTTTTTATTTAAACTTTTTTTTTTTTAAATATAAAAGTTTGTTCACTGTTTTTGTGGTTTTAGAAACAGGCAAGAGAAAAGCCCCAGAGTGTTTTATTTTGAGTAGAGAGCCTGAGCCGGCTGCAGCGTGGGTGAAGGAGGAGACGGGAGCGAGCAGAGCAGCTCGGCGGCCCAGCGTGATCACATCAGCGCCGGTATCAAATTAACTCTCCGACTTTGAAATTTATTGATCTGCTATTAAGACACTAGTGAACTTGATGAAGTGAGTGCTGTAGGTGACTCGGAGGACTTCAAAGTCTTGCGCCCACCACATAAAACAAGCCACTTTGATCCCCGCTCCGCTCCTCGGATCTGGAGAGGGAGCATCAGAGGAACCCCCAATTCCACTCCTGTTTCTTTTTCCTTCCTCCGAGCTCGGGCTCCGACTCCCTGCTCCCCCACCATCACCACCACCTTCTTCTTCTTCTATCCCCCTACCAGCAGCACCACCACGCCTGCCCGATGCCCCCCGAGAAACCGGGCAAAGCGTCGGCAAGTCGGGTGCAGCTTCAGATTCACAGGGACACAAAAGAAACCAGCACACCTGCATGGAAAGAAAAAAAAAACAACAACAATGCAACGCTATGTGGAAATACTAGCATGAGGCGACGGGCTTCGCCTGTTGGCGTTAAAAAAAACAAACAAAAAAGACAATGAGCCGGCGATAAGATGGAGCTTCTTCATGCCAAATACGGCTTGTAATAAGGCGATGAGACAGACAATGCAGAGTGGGAGATAGCAGCACTACTGTGTGATAAATGCATCCCCCCTTTGCTTAAGGCAAACCTTCATTCTGCATTTAATACTATGTGCTATATATTTATTTATTTATATATAATGTCTTAGTGCCACTGGGTGGAGGTAGTAGCTTATATTTTCAACAGAAAGGAACACCAACTTAAATTATTATGGGTTTGACAATTAAATACATTATTATTATTATTTTATGTGCAACAAAACATCCAGCACAGACAGAAGAGAGAGGCAGAAAGTCAGGTTTTACCCTCCACTGAGCTGCTAACTTTGCAGGACAGAGGGAAAAAAAAGAAGAAGAAGAAAAAAAACAAAAAAAAACAAACAGGGACGGCTAAATTAATCATCGGCAGGACGGTGTTTGCGCTCAGGCTCCAGCGCTCAAAGGCAGTGAAGAGCGCGTGTGTCTGCGCAGGAAGAGTGGCGAGGATAAGCTGCGTCTGTTTAATTAAGAGGGGGTAAAACAGATGATAAATGCGAGACAGTTAAACATTTAATGTGCGCTTATCTCCCCCCCCCCTCCCTTTAACTTCTTCATTTATTTAGTTGGGAGCGATTCAGAGTGGGTGGCGCTGAAGGGTGGAATTAAGACGCCGCAGAAGTCAGGGAGCAGCCGCATCCTGACAAATGATTTGACGTTTTTCAGTTTGACGGCATAAAAAAAAAAAAAAAAAGGAATTAGATTAAAAAATCAGCTTAAAAGTCATTGTATATTTCTGTTTTACACAATTTCAAGCAGATTGTGTTTTATTTTAGTGTGTGAATTAAAAAAAGTAAAAATCTATCACGGGCCTTGTTTCTTCTTCATTTCACATGACGAAGACTTAATGTTTTTTCTGCTTGATCCCCGTTGTATATCTCGCGCTGATGCACATTGCCTAGAGTCAATGTCAAATCTCGGCTCCAAAAGTCCCACAAAAAAAAAAAAAATAAATAAAAATTGCGAATGAACAGCGCCCGCGGCGCACACATTCCCTTTACTCAACCCGCTTGCAATAGCTCCCCCAAAGTTATGGCTTCCAACGTGACGGTGTTGGATTGAAACGCAAACAAGATAATTTCATTTCGTATAGCTGTGTAAAAACAGCGTGTGTTTGCGGCATATTTACAATGAGAGGGGAGAAAAAGAGCTAAATATGGTCAGATTAGAAGAGGGGCTGGGGAGGAGGTGAAGCTAAAAGTAAAAAAGCAAAAAACAGACAGAGGGAAGAAAAAGAAGAAAAGGAGGAGGAAGAGCTGGTGGAGAGCGAGGGAGAGAGAAAGTGTGTGAGAGTGAGAGAGAGAGAGAGAGAAAAGCCCTGTGCCAAAAGCATATATAAGAGAAACCTTCACCAATTAGTGGGGAGAAACGGGAGAGGGAGCTGCCGCGGCGTCGGCACTCAAAGAGCCAGGCCTCGCGGCGAAGCTGTCATGTCGGCAGGATTGATCAACAGGCCTGCTATTTCTAATGGCATGTTGTCATGAAGCTGCAGCCATGGGGAGCCACCTGCCTCAGTCCTCCTCGCGCAGCACTCGGTGCATGTGCATAGGTGTGTGTGCGTGTGCTCGTACGCGCATGTGTGTTTACATGCATGGGAAGATGGGGTTGGAGCTATTGCAGCAGCCATACCTATTCTGTGCCCATATATCTTTTACTAACAATTTGAGAAGAGCCTGGAATCCTCCTCCCACTCTCTGGCAGTCTACCTCAGATTCTCCTGAAGGCGGAAGAGAAATGTGCCATCTTGGATTGTTCTTTATTCTCACTCAGCAGAGCTGCGCTGCAGTAAAACCCAACACAGTGATAACATCATGTATGCTAACTGGAACGTCTGCAGCAGTTTAACAGTCTTAATTAGTGTTACTCATGTAATCATTGTTAATGTGGGGATGATGGCAGTAAAGGTAGAAGCATAATCATCAATACAATTACTACTAGTAGGATGAGTAGTACTAGAAGTAGTAATAACGGTATCATACTGATTTTTATATTATTACTACTATTATTAGCAGTACTTTAATAATATAACTGTCATCATACTCACTATTAGAAATGGAAGTAGTAGTAGTAGTGGTGTCATTAATGTCATCATCATCATCATTACCATTATTGTTAGCAGTATAATAATGTTATTGTTAATAATACAACTACTTAAAAGTAGTAGTAGATATTATTATTATTATTATTATTATTATTATTATTGTTATTAGTAGTAGTGATGGTAATAACGTAATTAAAATCATCATTACTATCATATTAGTAGTAGTGTCATCACTATTTTATTATTATTATTATTATTATTATTATTATTAGTAGTAGTAGTAGTAGTAGTGGTAAAATGGTATTAGTATAACTATGATTAATAATAATAATACTATATTGGTAGAAGTAGTATTAGTAGTAGTAGTAATGGCATGTGGTATTTTTAATCAATACCAGTTATTATAAACATTAATATAATTAGAAAGACATAATTAGCCATTATTAATAATAGTTAACGCTATTAACTACTTATTAGTATTAGTAATATTATTTTTGATATTATGTCATTATTATTGTAGACTTTATTCATTGTCAGCTTATGCCACCTGACTCTTCAAAAAGCAGTGCTTTTGATTAAAATGTAATCTATTAAATAATTAAAAGCTTGAAAATAAACAGAAATGAAAATTCACTGCTAAATAGCAAGACCTTAAAAACAGCGGTAACAATAATAAAGTCCTTATTATTATGGAAAAGAAAACAGACAAATAAAAGAAGAGTCACGTTATCCGTGATTGTCCTCGACACACGAACAGCGAACTGCTCTCGCGGCTAAACAAGCTCAGACTCGGCAACAATAAAAAAGTCAAATAAAAGTTACAGAACTTGAGAGTTCAAGGTACTGCGGGCTACTTGGAGAGCGTGTCACGTACGGTTAACCTTTTTATCGGGCACGCCTGTGGTCTCATCAGTCGATGAAATTCTTCGCCCGCGGCGGCTGGCTTAGCCGAGGGACACGGACCAATAGAACGGTTTTTTTTCATCGTGTTAGCATTTCAAATGGCGAGTGGAGGGTGGAGAGGAGGGCATCTGGAGGGGCGGCGGGGAAAGACGCTCGAACCGATCGTTGCCAGTGGAATTAATTGCCTATTCCGAGAATAATGTCCCTTAGCCGTGATCCTCGGAGGGCCGTACGCTAGCAAAGGGCACTTTTTTTCTGTTGTTTTTTTTGTTTTTTTTTGTTTGGCGTCTTCAAAAAGAAGAGCGCTTAGAGGTGCTGGACGTATTGGGGGGGTTTTGGAGGGTGGAGGGTTTAGCTCAGTCCCCTTTATGTAGGGGAGAAATAATCAGAAGCACTGAACCAAAGTCAACTAATCCATTTCCCAATTAAATATCGCCGAAAATAATGACGCCAAAGATTAATATAAACTGATATATAAATATAAGAAAATGAGGGAGTTTTATCAAACCTTCATATATTTTGGCTAATAAGGTGATAAACCATGTACATCTGGCTCTCAGCCAACATTCGATAAATGGCTCAAGATGGCGCGACCCCGGTGGCGCTTCTATCCTTTTATTTAAGGGGATTTAAGTTCAGGCTCGGCTACACATTGGCCAAGCATATGCAATGACCCTAACTGATATCGGTGCATCTTTTGGCCTCATCTTAATCTAACCTCTATAAAGCTTGGGCAGCTTTTCAGACTCAAAACAGCATAAAAAACAAGTATTGTTTGGATCCGGGGGGAAGAGGCTGCCCCGGGAGAAGCCTCCACAGAAAAGCCGGACCCACACCGAGGCGGGAGCCCTCTGGAAAAACAGCTGCTCATGCACTCCAATCACTAGGAAAAGAAAAACAAAACTCGACTGCTTCGAAGGACGAAAAAACATTTTTTTGGAGCATTTGTGAACGCGCCGTCCCTGGGTATCACCCTCTACGGGGCCCCATTCGCACCCCGGTGTCGATTTCATCCCTCGGCAGATGGAACGGGCGAATTCGCAGCGGTTCCCCCCCGTTTATACGCCTCTCCTTTCGCTCATTGTGAATTCAGTCGACGAAGTCAATCTTATTAACTTCCGCGCCAGTTCACACATGACATTTTCTTCAATTTTCTCGGAGACATCAAAAACATCAATTAGCAGCTCGAAAATGGGAAAGAGCGAATGACGGAGTCCGATAACGCCGGCTCATTTGAAGCCAAGGGTAAATCTATTCTCCAGTTTTGAATGTGTTCATTACAATTGCGTTTTTTCAAAGAAGACCTCCAAATAGCAAAGAAATTTAATTTATCTCCCAGAAATGTCCAGAAATTGTTTTTTCCCATTTCTTTCTTTATGTTTTTTTTTTTAATCCCGTGTCTATCTCTCAGCCACAGTGGGCGACACAAAGCATTATGGTGCTGCATTTTCCTTTTCTCATTAGAACAGATCACAACTCCCACAGAAGTTGAAACCCTATACGGTAACCTCTGGTGTAACCCAGAAAAATTATTTTAAAAGGGAGTCCCAACATTTTCTTTAGCAAAGAAGAAAAGAGTGCGATAAAGTAGCGCTCCCATGACCTCTGGTTTTAACAGAAATACCAGACACTGATAAATGTAGTGTCTATTTTTACCCAATGAGGGGAGCTATTATCAGATTAAAGCAATAAAATGCTTTAAAGGCTTTCCCCCCCCATGTCTATTTGAAGATATAGAAGAATTATGGAATATTTTAAACACATTATTAGATTTTGTTTATTTTCCAAACAACTGGTGTATTACACTGATTAATTATGATCAGTTCAGTAATTTGATAATTTACTCATTATGAACGTCATTATGTTAATTTAAAATGAAATAATACAATTTAAATAGGTTACATATACATTTTTTCTTCCGTTATATATATTTGTTTCTGAATCATATATTGGGATTTACTTTTCTGTTTTAAAAAAAAATAAATATTCACAGCGTCATTGATCATTTCCTGCTGCTCTCCATCACTGTTGCATCAAAACGTGAAACACAAACCTACGCATTAATGAAGCTCTCTCATGGTTCACCTCTTTTTGATGAACATGAAACTCAATAAACCTC
The DNA here is from genome assembly GCF_001443285.1 of Poecilia latipinna. Classification (NCBI taxonomy): domain Eukaryota; kingdom Metazoa; phylum Chordata; class Actinopteri; order Cyprinodontiformes; family Poeciliidae; genus Poecilia; species Poecilia latipinna. The sequence goes on along the minus strand of NW_015112638.1, from coordinate 81,280 downwards.
GACCGGTAACCTTTAAGTAAAAGGGCTATTTTCTGCCGATATCCAAACATTGTCAGACGGCTTCCTCGTGCTTGAGTTACAGCTCCGAAAGGCGGCGAACAAAAGGAAACTTTAGCGGCTGGTGGAAAGACACTCGTAATGCAACTGGGGGCGAGTGGAGAGAGAGGGAGGTGGGGGGTGGTGAGGGGGTGCAGTCGAACACAGAACAGCGAGGATCACATTCCTCCGACCCATTGATTTCTGATCTTTTGACATTATTTAGTTGCTTTTTATTTTCTTGCGCGTCTTGTAGTCCATGTCACAAAAGACAGAAATGTCCAAACAAGCGATGTCGGGGATATCTACTATCTGTCAAAGGAGCAGGCTTTTCCCGGCATTAAAAGCGGCCGAATGCTCCGACGCAGTGCCGAGAATCGGCGGGATGAAAATATCACTCTTTATAATGGGGGCTAATCAGATTTCGGCTTTTGCCTTCAAGCTAAAAGGAGATGGAAACGTGCAGAGCGGTATGGCTGTAACCAATACACTTCTGGTTCATCCCCACCCTGACCTCGACACAAAAGGCCCCACACTTGTAGTCTTACATCTGAGCTGCTTTGTGCAAAAAAAAAAAAAGAAAAACAGGTCTAGCAAGCAAAAACCATATAGAGTTTTTGGTCTAATTTCTCATCTAAGCAGAAAATCCAGAAGGGACAAATCGGGGCAACGCTAAATGCACGAAAAGATGAGGCGCTGCATCTGTAACGCTGCTGTCGGCTGAACGTGGAACACACAGCAGCGATCAGTTCCATTAAACGAGGATTTGATCATCTCCCCTCCCGTGCGCTTTCGCAGCCCCGCTTCAGATTAGATCGCTGTGAAAACGGTCAAATGGTGCATTTATCTCTCTGTAATTATTTTGATGCAGATGACAGAGATTGGCTGGCCGGACGAGCGCGCGCACAGTGTGAGCCGCACACGTCTGCAACGGAAAGAGCTGAATGAATTGCCCCCTCGACGCCATTAATCCATTAGAAAGCTTCAACAAAGGCCTGGAAGTAATGTGCAGGGTAAAACAACAACAACAACAACAACAAAAGACGTTTGTGCACTTGAAATTACTCTGCTGTAATCCTTATGCTATGGCTAATATTGATGCTCATATATGGGGGTGACAGAAATGGACTTTCAATGAGACTCAAAGTGAAAACCTCAGGCAACAACTGGATGTGAGGAGCTGGGCTCTCACGTGCCAAATACACCAGCGCTGCACGTTTGGTGGCAGAGAAGAAACCATTTTCATCCTCCCTCCTGTCCCAGTTCCAAAGCTTCCAAGAAGACACTGTAGCCACAGCAAATATTCCTTGGAGTTTCCGAACAACAACAACAGAAAGAAAGTTTCCCTTGACCAGAAAATCTGTAGAGAACCTCAGATTCCTCTCATTCACGCTGTGACCTTGCGTTCAACTGTCCCAATTTTGCAGTTTGACTTTAGGAGCCGCTGCATACAAACCAGAGCTGATTATATATTCCAAATTACATGACAATGTCTGCGTGATCTCTCCGCTTGTGCCGCTGTTCCCTATAATCACATCGGCTTTCAACTTCACACAAGTTGAGGCTGTGTTCCCGGATTACTGGCCCTTCATATCTACCTTTTCCAATTACTTTTAAGAGTTTCGGATGGACAAATTTGCGCTTTCATGTCCCGTGTAGGCAGATGAGTTACTGCTTCTGGCCATGAAAGGAGAGCTTTTAATGAGCTGAGGTGAGGTTAATTGGTTCGCTTAAGATCCAGCGAGTTGTGTGCTTCTATAGGAAAATTAGGTCTGTTTCCCGGAGTTTGGCTGGACGTGTTTATTAACAAACACTTCAGCCCAATTTCCGTTCAGAGACGAAAGGGGAGAAGCAGCAAAGGATGGTTTTGCCTGAACTGTACGTTTAGCTCTTTGCTGTCATTCAGCATTTCCAATGCTAATTTTAAAATTAGTCTTTTAAATTTAATTACAGGAAAAAGGAAAAGAAAAAAAAAGAAAAAAGTTAGTCGAGACAAACCAATCAGGTTACCGGACAGATTTGTGACTTTGCTGATTCTGATCATGATCACTTTCCTGATTTTAGTCCTGATTAAATGTGAACAGACAAACTATAAAGAAAAAGTGTTTTCACAGAACTTCTCTTTTGATGCATTTACTCACTGATAAAAGGTTTCAGCTTTGATGCATTTAGTGTATCGCAAAAAAAACAACAAAAAAAAACATTATTTTATTACTCGACCACCTTATGACTGATCAGAGGCGATCAACGAGAAATTAGCCAATATGGTTAGCATCTCAAAAGTTGAAACAGTATCTGAACTTTGACCCCAAATATCAGAGGAGCTGAAAAGGAGGTTTCATGGACACAGTAAAGGACCAAACAGCAGAGAGAGAAGCAGGAAGTTCAAATCCTCTCATTGTGATCCTTTCTCATCCTCGTAGTACATGTTTCTGTAGGTTGTAAGACAAATAAGACTTTAAAATGATTCCTGTTGCAAAAAATAGTCAAGCTGACTGTTTAAAAGTAAAACTAGTAATCTAGTTATTTTTCGCTGGATGGCCCTCCGAACAGACAGCCCTGATAATTAATCAGCCAACATTAGCAAAACAGGGGAACTTACAAGTTTTTGTTCTATATTTTCATCCAAGTCTTCATACCAAAATCACAATTTCTATAAATGAACGTTATAGATAACATTATCCAACTACAATGGATCGATATGCAACATTATTTTTGACGCCAACAGTATATTTATGTTTTGTATGCAACAAAAAATGTTTCATAAAGTGCTTACACCTTTTTTAAAAAAAAATCAAGACGCAGATGAATATTTTCTTTTACTTTAAACTGACCCCCAAATACAAACCTGATTCTTCTTGTTGATTTTATTTTACACCAATGTGCCAAACCATTGTCTGGTGTGAATTTTGCTGCAGCCTCTCAATCAGCTCCCTGCAGGCGACCGCTCCACTTCCCCCGTGCACAAATCATCTGCAAACGACTGGGCCTTCCACTTGCCATTAGGAGCTACATGATGTGGAGCTGCTCCGACTAAAAGACCTTGTAATCAACAATGGTGTAAATGTGTTAAGTTCAACGTCTCGTACGGTGGGGGGGTTCAATGGTCCTGACAGTGTAATTACGGGTTGCCGCCACAACGCAGCGGCCGGCACGCTCGACGCTAATTCAATCCATCTTCATTTCCAACAGCAACGCCCCCCCTCGCCATTGATGGATAGTTATCATTAGAGAGTGACAAAGCGCTGAAACGAGCGAGGCGTGTGCATGTGAGCGTGTGTGTGTATTCGGTGGACGAACAGTAGCGGTGGCTTACACGGAGGCAGGAGAGGTCGGAACGAGGATGAGGAGGGGGGAGAAAGTTTGGGTCGGGCAGCGGTTCGGCATCCTTCACACAAAGACACACCGACTATCTGAATGCGCACAAGCAGTTTGGCTCGCCGTGACCCCGACACACAGAGAGGCTACGGCTCAACTCAGCAGCCTTTTATAGCATGCTGCTCACTCTGCTGACACACACACACACACACACACACACACACACACACGCAAATACACGCAGACAGACACAAACACAAGTCTAGGGCAGCAAAACACAAAACCACAGGCTGGGACTGAGGCTGACTGGCTTGCTCCTCTATATTTTCAGTCTATATATTCAGCCTCTCTGTCTTAATTATGTGCTCCTAAAAGAACGGGCCCTTCCAGCCTTTTGGAGGCCCTGCTGGATCATTACATGACTTTTAAACTCCAGACGAAAACACACAATATGACTTATTCTTCATTTCCCTGCATGAAAATTATACAGTTTAGGACATTTTCTGCATCGAAATTGTCTCCGGAACAAACCGGGTCTGTAAAACGAGGAAATAGGGAACACGCATATGGGAGTAGAAGTAAAAGAAAAGAAGAAAACAAGGGGATTTCAGAGTGGCGCCGTTTCACAGGTTCGGTCTAATCTTGTTTGAATCGATTGCGGTCGGCGACCCGGCAAAGGCCCATGTGGCAGCAGCCTGCTCCACCAGGCTTTCAAAGAGAGCCGCTGTCACTGTGGCCCCCCACCCGTCAACCAGGAGGTGGTGCTACTGGGATGAAGTAGCACCATCTTTTTTTTTTTTTGCTTAGGCAGCTGAAAAGCAGAAAAGAGATGTGTTTGGTGGAGATTAAATAATAACTGGGATTTAAAAGGCTCCTCTGACACCGAGAGTTGTAGATGCTTCCTAGAAAAGACGCTCTGTTTTCCAGTCTGAGTAGATATAGCAGATTTCATTTAGAAGATGCTGCCTCTGGTAAAGAAGCATCTTCCCAATGAGTGGTTATGCTCTGACGTATGCTGCCAAGGATGGCTTGACATTGTATTTAGAGACTCAATTAATCAATCGGCCCTGGATGGGAATCGTCCAATTTTTCTTTTATCAAGCCCTAATTGCCAAGATTCAGATAATGTAAAATATTTTCCTATCCTAACTTTAAGAACTCTGGTTGATGCATCTGTAGGTCAAAAATACTCTTCAGCATGTATAGGCAATATGCAAAAGAAAAAAAAGAATGTCATGAAAGATTTGACTAATTTAATTTATCAAAGTGAAAATGATCTAGACCCACAGTTTGTTTTTCTTTTCCATTTCAGACATAAAATACACAAAAAAGACAGAAAAAAAGAGTTTTTAAATCCTAAAGTTTTGTTCTGTCCTTCATAATCATGACGAAGACTCATCACTGGAAATAAAATGTTATCTCTAAAGAAGAAAATGTAGCAATGGAAAGTTTAGTAGAAGGAAAAATAAATGTAAAAAAAAAAAGGCAGCAACTACCTTGAAAGGATTGTGACGCACACTCTCAAGGTTGGGAGATATTCACCATGTTTCAAGTGTTAGGAAGAAAGTGCTGAGTGTGTAAATTCCACTTGACATACTTTTTTCGCCTTACGAAATATTGTAATTTTCTGATGAACTGAATTGTGGATTTTCATCAGTTAATCATCAAAGTTAACAGAAATAAGTGTTTGTTTAAACTGAATTGCTAAAATAAATGATATTTTGCTATTCAGATCTACTGACATACTTTTTAGTCTAACAACAATCAGATAGAGATTAGGGGCGTATCGGTGGGTGTATACATATGGATAATCTTAATACTTTTTTGTTTTCCGGTAGATTCAAAGCCACTACTCCTATCAAGCCCTATCAGCTCACAACATATTTTTCCTCATTTATCTGTTACTGACCTTAGAGAAAAAACATTCAGAATTGGTCAAATGTAAATCGAGCATGTCACACCTCAGAGAAAACCAGAAATAATCCAAACCAGGACGGTCAGTGGGTCTCTATTTGTATTTGGTCCAGACGGGTTCATAGGTCATTCTGTCCAGCAAAATCTAACGAGCTACATATAACTTGAGTCTAGGTCACAAACCTGAGGTTCCATCTTTGATTATGACCCTAAGAATATCATGTAGGTCCTCCCTTCCATCAGTCCTACAGACTTTGGGAAGTCAGTGAGGAGTGGTGAGGTTTAAGGCTCTGCTCACAGGAAATCACGAGTAAAAAATAAAATCACAGCGTGCATGAAATATTGTAAAAAAAAAAAGCAGTAAAATGATTGAAATATTACTCTGTTAGCATAACTTCCAAATTAAAAAGGCTTTTCTTTACATTTCTACAACTGCTGCCCAGTTTGCATATATGATGGGCATATGCATGCGCGCGCTGCAGATCTTTAAAGTTTTCCTGCAGAAACTTGCAGGCATGAGCTCGGCGGCCAACGTGCCGCAGAAAACTGCCAGGCCCGCTTGCAGACCCTGCAGTTTGTTTAGCAACACTCCTTTTGACGACGCCCGAAGGGTGCAATTAAGCCCAATTAGAGGCTGTCGGTTTTATTAAGAGGCACAGACTGGCCAGGCTTGGGGGCAGTGTGGGGTAGAGGAGGGAGCGAAGGAGGAAGAGAGGAGAGGGGGGGGAGGAGAGTCTGCAGCACCGATGTACTGCTGCTGCTGCTGCAGAGGAACTAGGCAAGTAAATAAACTTTAAGCCAACCAATGAGATGTTAAACCTGAATGGAGTCGGGTTGAGCAGGTAACCCTGATGATGGCACGATGGGAAAAGCACTTTTAGTGATCAGAGAGATCGTGTGGGGATCAATGGATGACAACAGCAGCTCGTCCATAAATACTCTGCGGCTACAGTGAATGCAGACATGTGTGGATACAGATGTCACAAAGCATTTTCGGAAGGGGACCGGTTGGGGGGAGGCGCGAAGGGTGTGGGGGGGGGCTCAGTGATAGTTATGCGATTCTGCCCTGACACATCAGTGTGTTAGTGAAAAGAGCAATACAGCTGGCTGGGAACAAAAAAACGGCAGCATCGCTTTCATCAGCGAATCAGAAAAAGAAAAAAAAAAAAAAAAACACGCAAATGAATGTATCATTCCCCCCCCCCACCCCACTCTCCTCACAATTCCTTTTCCGTCGACCCCTCGACAGGGAAGTTTACAGCTAGATATCATTCGCACCCTCGTTTTCACATTTGCGCTTGGACACGTTTCAAAAGCCCGGGCCCTTTTCATCTCCCCGCTCGCTGTGAGGAAATTTGCTCCTTAATGGCTTTCAAAACAGGAAGCGCAGACAATATAAAAAATAAAAAGGAGAAGAAGTGAGTAGAATGCTTTGCTCTCTCTCTCTCTCCACCTCCCCCCCCCACCACAACCACCACCCCCATCCACCCTCAACGCCAGCCGCCGCCAGCCGTCACATCCTTCCCGAATGTGAGCGCCGCCGCCGCCGCCGCTGCTGCTGCCGCCGTGCCAAGGTGCCAACTGTGCCAGTCACACTGACCTCCATCTGCAGGCAACTCGATACCATCTCTTCAAACCGCCGCGCGCTCTCGCTGAATGGGGCTCGCTCAGTCGCAGTGAAGCCTGAATGCCATTCAAAGCTGCGGCTCGGAATTGTGTTTCAAGTTTGTGCGCTATTGTATCCTTTGTTCACAGCTGCTGTGTAGGGGAAGGAAAGGGAAAAAAAAATCCTTTATCACTAAAATGAATACTAAAACGGTTGTACTGGAGGAATGCACAGAGGAATACATTACCACCAATGTGCAAATTATTCCACTATCAGGCAAATTAGAGCCGATTTTTTTTTTCTCTCTCCCGCAAGACTTTATCAATGACCCTTGCAAGGAGAAGAAGGGGGGAAGGCCGAGCTGCTGCGGACCGTCTCAAATTGCTTCTAAAAGACGGTTGTCTTGCCAAGTACTATGTGTACTATTTTAGCTGTATATGTAGGTGTCTGTTTACTCATGTTGTATTCATAATTCCGCCTCCTGCAGGGCATCCGTGTCCACCGAGTGCCCTTGAACATGCCATGAGTAGTCTTTCTGCGCCTCGACTAAAAAGAGACCTGAAAGACAGCTACACACGCTTCCGCACAGTTGGATAAAACAAACCTTAACCACACAACTCAACCTCACCAAAGAACCAGATTTTTTTTTTTTCAAAAGATGTTCTGAAGAGTGTTTTTTTTTTTCTCTCCCCTCGTCTTTGCTTTTTGCTCTCCCTGGGTAAAACAAATGCATCATTTTCCAGTTTAAAAAAAAAAAAAAAGAAAAATCTTTACTCCCTCTTCTCCCTCCCATTGTGCTGTTTCCGTGTATGGAAGTGCTCCCTCCCATTGATTTTCTCCCAGCCGAGGCCCTACCCTACACGAGCTGCTTCCTCTGCGGTGTCATCTCCTTGTGCCTCTCTGCTTTTAACTGCGTTTTACTCCTGTGGCTCGCTGTACACCTGCCAGACTGGCAGTGGTGAGTGAAGTCAGAAGAACTGACAAGAACGCTCAAAAGTTTTTGATACTGATTTGGCTTTTTGTTTTTGATGCAGATAATGAGGATAAAACCTACAGCTGCTGGAAGCCTGTTGAATCAAGTGGTAATGTCGATGAGAAGAATGCATCAGGAACTATTTCCTACTTTAGAGATTTGTGTCACACTTCGCGGTTTGCATTTAGGCTAAAACGTTTCTCCCACCTGAGCTGCTCTGCAGCTCCTCCAGAGTTAACATGGCTGCTTTTCTGATTAACTCTCTTCATCAATGTAATAATATTCTCTAATAAATAGCTAAAGTCTTGTGTGTGAGCTTAAATCACACACATTTACTTGTATCAGATTAAAAGGGGATGAATACAAATGCACACCACACTTTTCAGCTTTTTTGGGGGGGGTTTTAGTGGCGGCCTTTAAGAACCACGCATCAGACTTTAATGTCTGTGACATAAAATCTAGGACTGCAACTAACAATTATTTTAGTAATCGATTATTATGACGATTAATTGATTAAAAATCTAATAAAAAACTAGAACAATGTGCATAATTTTCATCCTTTTCTATACAATATCAGAAAAACTTCAAAAGATGCCCATAATTTCAATATTTTTTTTAAAATAGCAAAATAAACATCAAAATTGCCTGCAATGCAAAAACTGCTTTCCTTTAATGAATGATTGATAATTTGTAGCAAAGAACGCCTCTGCATATAAAAAAAAAATCTTCAAACATCCATCCAGATGTGGAAATCACAACCCTTTCTGTTTGACTTATCATTATAGTGAAAGACAAATCAGGTTATTATTTTGACATGAGCATGTTGTTTTTTCAGCAAATTGCCATTTTATGAGTCTGCTTACTCCACTTAACAATTAATAAATTGCAAAATTTGTTTATTTCAAGAATCGATTCATCGTGATTAATCCGATTAATAATTTCAGTAATAATAAAATCCCAATTTAAATGTGTGAGGAAAAATAAAAAGGTTCAAATACTTGTGGGGATGCTTCAGCAGGCCACTGTGCATGCCTTTTTCAGATCTGTTTCATGCATGAAGCCTCTCGGCATAAAAAAAAACATATACTGTGGAGTGATATACGATAGGAGTATTTAAAGGCATCCGTTTATTCTTGACGGGACTCGATATTCCAGGGAGTTTAAGGGAATATTTTCCAGCCTGTGCAGCCTTTGCTCTACCAGCCACCCACTCACCCCCACTGTGATGCGTGCCTGCGTCCACTGGGGGCTACAATTAGCCCATCAAACTCATTCCACACCACCTCTCCGATCCCCTTTCTCTCACCCTCCAAAAGCCCGGGCTCCTCGGAAGAGACAGGCAACTTGTAAGACTGGGGGAGGTAAGCCTTTGAAGTGCCAAGTTTTTGCAGAAGCCTCGCTTTTTTTACCCCCCCTCATATCGAGGCTGAGGCGATAGAACAATTAAAGTATCTGGAGCGGCGGGCTGACTCCGCGCTTCATGCATGCGCCTGCCTCAGCTCCGGCCCCTCGGAGGTAAAGGGGTGGCAGGGCCAGTGACACGCACGTTTAGATGTATTTTTATGCCAAAGCCGTAAATCTGTCTCGGCGTACGCGCCTGGCTTCTGATTGGCTGGACACGTTTCTGTCTGCGTCTGTCAGTTACGAGCTTTTAAATCTGGAGCAGCAGTGCAGTATTTCACAACTCCGCCTGGCCTCTGGCCCTGGATTTAACTTCAGCGGTTCGTATAAATAAGTCAGACTTGACTAGTTAACAATTCTCATTATCCGCCAGGGGTTTGAGTGATTTAGAATGCAGAAACAGAGACGTATTAGTGCGAGTTTTCTGTTGGGATCAGAGGCAAAGGACAGACGAAAGTTACATTTTGTGCTCAGATAATGTTCAGAAATTTCCCCCGACTTGGCCTGCATGACGGGAGCCAACATGTCGTCTCCTGACTCTAAGCTGAACAAACTCAGGGCCCTGGGATCCGATGGGGGCTGCTGTGTGTTGTTGTGCAAAGACAAAGCTCCTCTTTCTGGCTCTGCTCCGGTGGGGCTCGGTGGCAGCAGGCCAGGTAATTACACAGCACTGTCTTAAGAATCCAAGGAGAAAGGCCCGCTATCGTTCACATTTGCACAAACCCCCCTCCTCCCCACCCATCAATTATGTGTACTCACTGAGTATACAGCTCCACCTGCACACACACTTAATTTTAAACAACGATTACATTACGCCAGGCAGGATTACAGTGATTCCAAACTGCATGGCGGCTCTGCCTCTGGGACCAGAGGTCAGCGTTTGAGTAGAGCGACACCGGCCACAGACTGAACAGGTGTGTAACTTATGCAGATGCGCAGCTCCAACATGTGGTCTGCATTAGTTGCTGCCGCTGCTGCAGCCCGAAGCAAAGGTTTCCCTCCGGAGCGGGAGTCGAGTCCAAAGTGTCATTCCGGATTAGCAATCGACTCGCTGCTGAATCCCCTCCAGTCAGGAAGAGGACATTTCCTCGAATCGGAATACTTTCACGTGTTTCATGAGCACATTTCACGACCTTCCAGATAATGTAGACCCCCTTTGACAGGACAAAGTCAATGCCGATATTTCTGATGAGACACAGATTAGCTTAGAGATATTTATCTCTCTAAGATAAACTGACTGGATGGATGGATGCATGGATGGATAAACAAGTCGTTGGACGGATGCATCAACCCAACGATGGATGGGTGACAAACCCATCACCCATCCACTGAAAAACCAATCACTGGAAGGGTGGATGAAATGGTAAATAAACAAATTGTCAGATGGATAAACCAAACATTGGATGGACAGACGGATGGATAGATGACATGAAAGATAAACCAATCATTGGCTGGGTGGATGGATGGATGATGGATGATTGGACAGACAGACAGAAAGAACCATCAGAGCAGCAGCAGGCTGCTGCTGCTTCTATAATCTGCAGTGAAAGGAAACGGTGAGTCAAGTGTTTTCTGTTTTATTGACAATTGCAGGTTTAAACATGCGCTGACTCAGCAGCGTTTAAGCACTTGTATCCCCCAACGTTGAACATAATTCCTTTAATTTGTCCAAGGTAAACGTGAAGGCACGCAATGATCTTCGCTTCTCATTCAGTAATCTTATAAAGCGCTTAAGACGTCCAAACACAAAAGTACATAAAAGAATCGTGACCGACTCTGCAGCCCAGTCTGAAGGCTGACTATCCCTTTAAAAAGCACAGATCTCGCATTATCTACAGAGCTGATTTTATCGGCTCTCATTATAACTTCATTTACAACTTCTTTTAAGTCAGTTAGCTGCAGGAGAACAAAACCAAGACTACTTCATAAGGGCATTGATGTTTTTGAATGAGTGAATGTAAGGCTGGAGCACGGCAATAAGGGTGAGCCTCTTTCTTCTGACAAAAGCACAAAGAGACGGAGGCGCGAGATGGCACCAAGGCAAGTAAATTGCACCAACAAAACAAAAAAAAAAAAAGAGGGAAGTCATGCTTCAACAGAGTGGGAGGTGGTCTCTCCCTCTCTCTCCCTTCTATCTTGCTGGTTATTCCACACTTTTTCCAGAGAAAGGATAAAAAAAAAATGCCACGGATTCCAGTGAATGCCAGTGAGACTCAAGCGAGCTATTCATGCTGCCAGTTGATTTAGGCATGCCTCGCTACACACCAATCAGCCCCAGCCCCGGCCTCGCCAGCCAGCCAGCCAGCCACTCACTCACTCGTCTGCCACTCTATCGCAAGATGGAGACAGCGCCAAAAAGTTCCAATTAAAATATCCGTTTGTGAAGTCTGCGCAGGAAAAAAAAAAAAAGAAAAAAAAGAATGGCGTAGGAGAAAATACAACAAAAACTGCCAAAATCCTGCGGACAAGCCTCATACTTAGGAGCTGCTTCTGTCTGCACTAACTAAATAAGTAAGAGGAGAGTGTGTGGATGTAAGACGGGGCGCCTTGTTATGGAGAAAAGGGGCATGTTGCAGATGGGAAGGCGACGCCATTCCCCTTCAAAAAAAAAAAAAAAACTTTATCGGCTGGGTCGATAAAGTTCGCACGCCGATCCATCGCCTTGCCGTCGTTTAATGAGCCGGAGAGGAGGAGGAGGAAGTGCGGCGTCCACAGAATCCCGCCGCCGTCTCTCTTCCTTTCTTCAAATCTCACACGCGGCTGTCACGCAGCCGGTCTGGCCGTGCTGTTTATCTCACTCCAGGAGGATGTTAACAAGACAAATGAATGAATAAAATACACAAATAATGTGTTTAGGTAATGTTAATAATGCATGAAATGGAAGCTGCTTTGTGACAGTCGTGCTGCATTCAGGATTCCTTATCCCCCGAAGTTTGATGACAGGCTTGTTTATTCCCTTTCTTGGCGGCAGATTTCCCAGGCGATGCGTGGCCGTAGATGCGGGCGTCTACGGCACCATTTTGCTGATGAGGGAAGTTAGAAAAAAAACACAGTGCTCTGACAAATTTAGACTTTTCTAGGCTCATATGCTGTCACTGCTGAGCCATTCTCCAGCATGAACCTTCATCTCAACAGTCATGCTGTTCCTTGTTTTGTTTCATGACTGATTCCACTTTTCTGTCCCTATTCAATACATGTATATATTCCCATTGCTTATAAAAATCTAAAACTGAATCTGTTCAGCCCCTTTCCACTTACACCCTTTAGTAAAATCCAGTCCAGCCATCCATCTCAAAAAATATATTATTTAAAAACAGTAGGTCTGTCAAAGTTTTCCTAGAGATCATCACTAAGACCAAAGAACATGGCAGTCAGGGAGAAACTTCTGAAGAAGTTTCAAACAAATTACAGCTGTATGATGTCAGGGGAAACAGAGAAACGTCAACACGGTTGCTGACTTTTCCAATGATCATAATTTCTAAATGAGAAGTAGGAAAAAAAAAACAAACTGAGACACGGTTGGAGGTTCACCATCCAGCAAGGCTTCGACCTCCAACCGAGTCAGAGCTGCAATGGCTGCAACAATCATGTGTTGGGGTGGTCCAGTCAAAGTCTTGACCTAAATCCAATTGAGAGTCAGTAGCAAGACCTGAAGATTGATGCTAACAGATTCTTTGGAATGCCTTGTCTTTATATATAAAAAAAAAAGCCGGCTTAACAATAACACTGAGGCATGTGCGCACCTGCAGTGGTACGCAAGAAAAGTCAAGGAAGTGTCCCAAAAAACAAAACAGGAGGAGGGGAAAGTCGGTCCAAGAAACTGTCTGGGTTAGAAAATAAGGATCATATCCAGTTCTTTTCCTGGACCAACACTTGAAATAAGAAACAGGTCCAAGAACTCTGGACTGCACAGACTAGTGAGACGACAACACAAACGTCAAAAAACAGAGTCAACCAAATCCAGGTAAAGTTCAGGAGAGTCTTTGCTTATACTGAAGAGGGAAATCAAATAAACCGGGAGGCTGCAGCCGTTCTGACTTCTCCAAACCGACAAACTGTTTGGAATACACAAGGACGGTGCTTAACGACTCAGAAAGCAGACACCCCATGTTTACCCCCACACACTCCAAAGAAAAGACCCTGTCCTATCATCAGGCGGGTGGGGACAGAAAACCTGAATTCGAGGCGGCTTAAGTGCTCTCTGGAATCACTCAGCATTCCCCTCCCTTCCCGGTCCGGTCCGCAGAGCAGAAATTTGACTGCGACGGCGTAGCCATCCATAACAATAAATTGTCCTTTGGGGAATTTTGGCGGGGCTCCGTGTTTTCCCTCCCATCTTTTTACCCCGCTGTAGTCCCAGCGTGCTGTTCCAGTTCCAAAAAGCTGTCTCCGTCACTCTCAATCACAAGCAGCTTGTCTGTATGCAAAAAACAGACGCTTTTCCGAAGGCTTCAGTCAGAGGTAGACACGAAGAAGCGCACGGATCTGAGACTTGCAAAGGAAGAGGTCTGCTACTTGTTTGGCCTGGGCTTCATGTGGGTCGTTTACTGACTAATAACGTAGTGCATGGGAAAGGTTAGTCGGGAATAATTTTTAGGGGTCTGGAACATTTATAGTTGCCAAATTCCATACTTTTCCAAAGTCAAATCTCCAGGGTCCCATGTGCTTGTTAAAAGCATTAATATAAAAAACGTTTAGTAAGCAAGGAAGGAAGATGGGGAGGGAAGAAGGAAAGTAGGAAGGAACAGACTTTATACTTCCAATTTAAAATGTTTCGGACAAGACTTAGCATTTCCCACAGAGGAGATAAGGTGAGTTTAGCCAAGTAAGCTGTGAAGTGTTATTAAAAGATGATTTTACTTAAATTAAATACTAAATCGGGATAGTTAAAGTGTTTAATAATGCGCTTCAAGTTTCCAGATTTCCTGGAAGGATGTGCTAAATTATTAAAGGGCCAAACCTCTACCAGCTATTCACAAACTGATATTTGGCATTAAGGTTTAAAGAAGATTTTCCCTCTGACCGATCCTTTTACTGAGATGTCAGATTCTGTCTGCCACATTGTGCTGCACCCTGCAGGACAGCTGGCTGAGGAAGGCTGTTAAACTTTTCACTCACATGAAATAAAAATACTAATTTCCAGTCAGTATTTAATTAATGCCATCTTAAGTCTACAGATGGAGAGCTGTGGATGTTGTCGTTAAGCAGCTGATTGCTGGGTGGCGGCCAGAGCAGATAGCCCTACTAACTAATCAGCAAATATCAGGTGCATGCAACACATTTTTAATTAAGTCTATATCAAAATCAAAATAAATAAATGTTTGGATTACATTTTGTAAACTATACTGTTTGCAACAATATAAATAACAGTTTTTCTGTTATGAATAAAAATAAAGCTCTATCATGTTCTACATTTTTGTTTTGAATCTTTATTGAAGGTCATCTTTCTTGTGATATTTCCTATTCTTTATTTCAATCAGTGGCTGCAAACTGTTCTTATTCGCGGTGAAAGCTGTTCAACAACAAACACGGACCTGTGAACTAATTTGAAATCCTTTGTTTAACTCAATAAAGCAGACTGGATTCAATGCATCTACGGCCCGAAACACGCGGGACACCGATGTACGAATCTGCAGCCAGAAACTCCCTAAAACCCTCGGAGCACAGCTGGAGAATCAGTTCAACCTGTTCCCTCCTAAACTTCCTGGAAAAAAAAAAAAAAAAAAAAAAAAGGCAGATTTTTTCTGATGAGTAACAGGGAGGGTTAGTCACTCGAACGGGACAGAAAAAAAAATGGCTTCGACAAACAGCAGGATTTTAAATTTGCTCCGCAACTTCCAGCTGGAATCTCCTCCTTCTGCTACGTAATTCCCCTCCTCTTTGTGGCTCAACCTCAGCCTCCCACCCCTCATCCCTTTACATGCTACAGCTGGGAAGAAAGGGGGGTGGAGGGGAGGGGAAATGAGGTCAAGGATCATGTTACTCCTTATACTCTAACCTCCCTCCTCTCTCCCTCACTCAAAACTTCATTCCATCACTGCAGCTTCCCCCCGTTTTACCCCACCCTTTCCCGTGCCCTCGGCCCGGTGCTAATTGGTAAATCTGTTGAACCATGCCATCTCCAACAATGAGGCACCTGGAGCTCTGTCAAAACAAGTTCCCCTGCGCAAACGGCCTCCAGTGTTAATGCAGCGGCGTGCCGAGCTGCACAGTCTGCTGTCACCCTGCAGAATGCAGATCAAGCCGTCCGGGGGAATTTGTCAGAGATGAGCACGCTCTGACAGCCGACGGTGGGAGTGGTTCGTTAGGAATAAAGATTAATCATCAGCAGTGTATCTGACTCTTGATCCTGGTTCTTTGTGCAGGACAGCAATTAGAAAAATCTTACTAAGACCGATGAGTTTTTTTTTTTTTTTGTTTGTTTGTTTTCAAAGCCTCCACAGGTCAGCTCTCTTTGTTAAAAGGGAAACATCATCGTCTCGCTTCACCCCGACAAGCCGTCATCCAAGACTCGAGTCACACCTTAGGCTCAAGGACGCTGCGTCCACACCGGCGCAGACAAAGGTGTGTTTGTAAGACACACACACACACACACCCATGCACACACACACACACACACACACGCCGAAAGACAGACCGGCGCACCCAAAGTTGATCCTGCCAGACCTTGTCAAACAAGTTTTAGCAGAGACGGAGGGAGGGAACCTAAGCATCAAGTCGACACGAGGAAAAGATTGTTTTTTTCTGTCTATCAAACGTGATTTACCGTCTTTCTTGACTGGTTTTTCTTTCATTTATCTAGTGTTATTTACAGGCAACAAAGGCCCCGGCAGAGTGTGCATAATCAACAAGCAATTGATTAGTCAAACAATTGGAGTGAGCCCTCCAGAAGGCCGCAGTGGCCTCAGAGGAGATTAAGCCTCCTCTCTTCTGGGTTTTGGTAATGCCCGGCCTATTTCTGGCTTCACAGCGCCTGACTGAGGCGAATCCAAACAAGGTTTACTGAAGTCCCTCAGCATGTCAGTGCGGCGGCACTAAAAACAACAGCTAACCTTACCTTGGGACTCCGCTTTTTGATTACTTTGAGGGGTTTTAAATAGATGCAGGGAAAACAGGAACCAGAGAGGGACATTCAGAGTCCAACACGGTTATCTGGACTCTAAATCTTCAACCAGTGGATGTAAACACTCCAGTTTAGTGCGTCTTTGTGTGAGGAAAACTCTGTTAGTCAGTTTGTGTGAGGATACAGGGCCGTTTTTGAAAGCGGCTGCATAAAAAAAATAAATTAATAAAAAACAGGTTTTTGTAAAAAGCTTTGTCCTATAAAAGGATGTCAATAAGAAATGGTTAAGACATGACAGAAACCAAACAAAGACAAAAACAGTTTGTTTTCCACCTGCTGTCACATTACAGCCACAGACTTCAGTGCATTCCACTGGGATTTTACGAGACAGACCAACAAAAGCTGGTGCATGAATCAATGAATCACATGATAAAGGAAATAAGATTGATAATTACTATTTCCATGATTGTGTTTCTCATGTCTCTCTTTCTACGACAGACCGGATGACCAAGGTCCTGCCCCTTTGTTGAAGGAAAATTTTAGTACAGACTTCAGTATCTATTTTATTTATTGCTTCAGCTGTTTTGTTTATTTATTTTGTGGATTTAAAATGTCTTCCACTTATAGTGTTAAGCATTCATTAGAAATGAAAGTTGAATAATATATGACAGGGTTTACTGCATTACTGTCCCGTCATTATACCAATTATATCATCATCATTATTTCCATTGCATTGCTTGAAAATGTTCTCAACACAACAGTATCGTTTGTTGCAATAACTTCTGGAATAATTTATTGCCCAGTGAAATTTGTGACCATGACAGGCGTCGTTGTGAAGTAAAGTCAATGGGATGCATCTTTAACTTTTTGGGAAAAAGTCAAGGCTTTACAGATTGACCATTCACTGAGAGAACAGCTTTTCAGATTGGACAGAGAGCATCTTGAAACAGATTTTCAGCCTGATTTAGATCTGGACTTTGACTGGGCCATACTAACATAAGTATATGCTTTGATCTACACCATCTCATAGTAACTTTGGCTGATCGTCCGCTAGACTCTCCAGTCTTCTGCAGTCTGTGTTCCTTCGTAATGATGTTTGTTCACTAATGTTCTCTGGAAAAACAACCGAGGCCGTCTCAGAACAGATACAATTACACACAGCTGAACACGTTTAGTGTCTTATTTGGACCAATTGTTTCCACCGGTTCTTGTTTTAAGGTATCAAAGTGAAAGGGGCAAAATAAAACCATGACGCACTTTTTTGTGTGTTGGTCTAAAAAAAACCCCAATTAAATTCAGCGAAGTAATGTGACAAAAAGTGGAAAAGTTCAAATGATAAAAAAATACCTTTGAAAGGCCAAATTAAGCAATAAAATACCTAAACATCCAATGAAACATCAATACAGTTATACACATTAATAAATGCATTATCAGCACCATTCATCATACATAAACATTTGAGTTCTGATTTCACATAATAAGGCATTGCAGACATTCAGTAGCATATAAACAGCAAATCAGCAGCAATGAATGATTATGATTGTCATTATCACGATTTAAGGTTCTTTTCATTCACTACTTTTGCCATTTTAAATAATCAATAAATAATCAGTTGGTAATTTGAGTGCATAATCAGTCAAATGAAAAAAAAAAAAAAAGCATATTATTTTTGGAATTCAAAGGTCTCTCACCAAATGAAATTGGTGAAGGCTCAGATCTGACTGTCCGGGGAATTCCCAGCAGAAGGGCCCCTGAAAGGCAAAGACGGACGTTCCCAAGTCACACAATTATATCAGCTCTCCATCTCTCCTTTTTATTTCTCTCTCAATCTCTTTCTCTCTCTCTCACACACACACACATACACACAGGCGCACACACAGCTCTGCATACAAACTCAGCAGAAGGTTTTATGCAAAAAGAAACATGTTCGCATTGGAAAAAAATAAAAAGCTGCATCCCCTGGCTGTTTTACTAATTTAAGCTACCACCTCGCCCATGCTGGCTCAGCTCTCGATGGGCTCCGTTAGAACTGGTTTTACACAGGGAAAACGGGAGTGTGCTGGCTCTCAACTGGTTTAACAGTTGCCTGGTTGTTAAAACAACGCTGCGCTTTGCTGAAACACTTCACCTCCTCTGTGTGAACAAGGATGCCTCAGCTGCACTAGCTGGCCAGATTCTGCCTCAGTGGCACAAGTTATAATGTCAAAGCTTCTTTAATCCCAATTGCATGATGACTTTTCACATACCAGTTCAGAACATGCATAATGTTTCAATTTAGCAGAGGGATATCTGAGCTTTAACTGTCCTGTAGCTAAAAGGAAAAGATGAAATTACAAACAAATGACAGAGGACAGGAGAGGGGGAAAAGAAGGTTGAGACTGAAAACAAAAGAAGGGATAAACTAGTGAAAGTCAAACAACATGCAAAGGGAAGCAACGGGGCTTTTTAGTTTACTGAAGGGCTCTGGTACCCAACAGCTACTGTGCACTCAGATCACTGGGTTTTTCTTCTACTCGTGTTGACCCTCGGGCCAGCGAGATAGCTCCTCATAAAAGCTAGTCAGTAAACACTGCGGTTTACTGGCGCGGCGCGTGCACGCGAGCAAATATCCATTATGCCGTTAAAGTGTGTCCAACACAGACTCCCACATGCCCAACCCTCAGCAAGGGTTAGCTTAAGTTAATGGGGGGTTATTTAGCAGTCAGCAAGGAGACACAACAATAACGCTAAAACACACCGCTTGCATCCGGCTCTTCGCGGTACGATCCGATTGTTCCCATACATACGGACTCCGACTCGAGTGTCCATAACAGGACCACCGGACTCGTGAGATTGAGCATTCAGGCATGTTCCGGAAATCCCACCGGAATTAAAAGCTTCTCAAACAAGATCACTTTTTCCTTTTTTTTTGTATTTCTGAGCTCCTATCAGGGACAAGATCACTGCTCTTTAGGCTAGCAATAAGTTTTAGTTTGTCTCACTTCCTGTCTCACTCATAATCTGCGGTGAACTTGCCACGCACTTTCGACCAAAACAGACCCCAAGTCTTTCTTGGCTGGGCAGTCGGAGTAAATCTTTATCTCTGAGGCCTAATAAAGGCTAACAGATTATCAGGTGTCTTCACACCTGATAATCTGGTAGACAACTAAGGAGCACCATCAGATTTTAGCAATTTCTCTTTTCTCTTTGGCAGATGAGCCATTTTTCCCGCTAATGCTAGACTTGCCATTTGTTTTGGTTGTATTTACCCAGAATGCCCTGCGTTATTGTTAACTTTCTGCTTCTTGAGTAATTTCCAGTCCGCTTGGCAGTCTTATATACATTCGAACGGCACCAGAGTTTACCTCAACTGAACCGAGAACTAGCTCAAAACACATGCATGCCACATTTTTCCAATTCTTATTTGTAAACAAAGTCGGAACACATTATTGTCTTTCCATTCACCATAATGCAACACTTTGGACTGTTCTGTCACATAAATGGGTTGGAGACAAAATGTAAAAAAATATGAAGAGTACGGATACTCTGTCGAGCATTTTAGAATATTCTAAGATTCTCTTTAAAGTCAAAGGAGAAGAAAAAAAAAAACAATCTGCAGTCGGTTGTTGTGGGATTGCTGCAAAGTGAGCCAACACTGAGCGGATTGTCTGTGGGAACGAGCCGCCATCCAGACTACTGGACAGATACAATGACCGAGGTGCTCTCATTCTCATTGTCACGGTTCCCGGGGCTGACGCCACGTCTCGTCCAGGCCGATGACGCAAGCGTGGCCCTCTCCAGCAAGCGCCCGAAGCCGGAGGAGGCAACAACGCCGAAACAAACTGGTCGATAAGAATAAACATGTTATATAAAATATGCACACGCACACAAAAAGACCCTCTATCATCACATAATCCGGCATGCTAAGTGTATTTCTGGTTTCAAAATTGGAGACAACCGTAAATAAATGCGTGGGATGTGAGCCTTCTTGTGCAGCAGGGGATGGATGGAAGGATGCATGCACAAACAGAAGACAAAAAAGAAGGGAGGTGGTTACTTGGATGAAGGCTTAAAATGCAGCAGGAAAGAACAGCTAAAGGTCAGCAGAAGTTAAGGACAGAAAGAGCCTGTAAGGTAAAGGCGGCGGAGTCGGGACGGGTGCGTGGGTGGCGCCTGTTGACCATGGGGGTCGCTCATTAACAACAGCGAAGGCTGGGCCTCCTAGAGTCCCTTGCAATTGTCTGGCCAGCCCAGGTGTATGGGGTATTCAGACCACAGGAAGCCCCCCTTTTCATCCCCTGCTACTCAAGGATGGATAGAGAAGTGGTCCCAGAAGGTGAATGTGATCCTGCCTCTTTTTTTATTTTATTTTTTTCCCTCCCAGAGTCGGAGTTCTTTGACCCACTACAGGAATCCACAGTCATTGTGATGAGTCTATTCTGAATGTTTAACCAGGACGCTGCTCTGTTTTTCAGCCTCGCTCTCCTGCACTGCAAGAAAACACAAAATCTCACCAAGGATTTCTTGTCCTGTTTCCTGTGCCAATATCTTATTTCACTGGAGACAAAACTAGCTTATAAGTAACTTTTTAGCAATATACAGCAGCTTGTTTTAAGTAAATAATTCCTTAACAGTAATTTAGAAAAGAAGTATTTCCACTGTCATATTACTTTACAATCAACAAGACATTTTTCCCATCTTTTAAGTGAAATGATCTACTAGAGGAAGGAATTATTTACATAAAACAAGCTCCTATATCTTGCCGAAAAGTTACTTGTAGGTTAGTATACTTGGATTGAGACACACACTAGGCCAAAAACACTTGGTAAGATTTTGTGTTTTTGCAGTGTGCACACATTCCTCTGGAAAACAGGTTTGTCTGAATGGAAATAAAGTGGAGGTTGTCGAGGCTCAGGCGGGAGGTCCGGCACACCGTAAAAACGAACAGATTCCATCACTTCCTCCATACTAATTACGATACACTTCGAGCAAACACCCTCTCTCTCTCTTTCTCTTTCTCTACATCCCTCCAAAGCCTATGCTTCACTACCTCTGACACACACACACACACACACACACAGACACACACAGTAAGGTGCAGTTGGGAAATGGTTAACACTCCAGCCGTCCCCTGCTGCCAGTGAAAGCCCACAAAACAATGGAGACATTGTTTGGCCAGGGCTAGACTCTAGACTCCAAGGCTGTGCATGCGTGCGCGTGTGTGTGTGTGTGTGTGTGTGTGTGTGTAGGAGAGGGAGAAATCAGTGTGTATCCTCTTAAAGCAGGGGATGTCTTTCCCTCTCAAAGCTTAAAATACGAATTAAGTTGCTTTCATACCTTTTCTTTAAGCTAAGGCAGGATCTAAAAAATCAAACCAACTTTGATCACATGACTGAGACGAGATCCTCCTTCACCTCCCCCCCTCTGGTCACATGACATCATGACATCACCAACACAAGCCTGGACTCCTGCTGAGGCCGCCGCTGTGTTATTGTTGATGATATCAACACACGCAGCCCAAGTTTGTAGATTTACTAAACACTCTGATTTGGCTCATTGTCTCGCTGAGTTCATACTATACAGACTAACCTCCCTGCAAAAGTATTCACACCCTCTTGGACTTTTCCGCATTCTGAACTGCAAAATAAAGTCCTTTATTATGATTTCATGTGATAGAACAGCATTACATGCCTTTGTCTTCAGGCCTTTCTTACTCAAACGCCTATATGGAATTTCATGTCAGCATAAATCAAGCTGTTTTGTTTCTGGCCTCACAGGTTTATTACAGCATGGTGTCTGCATGTCTCAGCAAACCAAATTTAAGACTTTTTAAGACCTTTTTTAATGCCCTTTTTTAATGCCCTCTTGAATGAAATTTAAGACAAAAAAAACTATAAATGCACGAGATGTTTGGGAGATCCTTCTGTAACACAATCAAGCAAAGCAGAAACTGAGATTTCTGGGATGTTTGTGGCTCTTCTCTACAGCCTTAACCCTGACAGTGCCAAACTTACCAAAAATTTTATTTTTTCTGTTTGCACCAAGTCCTGTATGGGACGACAACAGTGGCAAAAGTGAACATCGTCCAGCCAAATGGAGATAAATTTGTTTTTACCTATGAAAGGCGCAAAAAAAGAGGTAGCTAGCTAGCTAGTATCAGTAGCTTCAACCACATCAAGCCACAGAAAATGTCTGACAAAATGTAATACCTGTGATAAATGTATTTAAGGTTAACATACATTTTTAAAATGAATTTAAGACATTTTAAGTTCTTAATTTTAGACAGACAAAATTAAGACTTTTTAAGGATGCGCAGATGCTCTGTACAGAAATGGCATCATGAACACCATGAACACATCACGCAGGTACAGGGATGAAGTTGCTGAGAAGCAGAATTAGATTCTAGAACAATATCCTAATCTTGGATCCTCTAATTGAGCCATGGACGCTCCAATATTAAAATTCAGGCCAACGCCGGCAGAAATACTGCCGATATTATATCATACAAAGTATATTTCCCTACTCTTTCAAATGACCACTACTCTGGCATTATTCTTTACTTCAGCTAAACATATCCACAATCCCGCACTGGATCATTATCAGTATTTTCCCCAAAAAACACCACAATGACATTTGTTATTTATACTCTCCACAAATCTGGCAAGATGAACCACTGTTGGAAACGGTAGCAGATGGTGGTGGCAGCATTATCTTTTGTAGAGATAGCCAAACCTTAAGCAACCAGCAACTTCGCAGCCCAAAACAGACACACCCCAAAAGACTAACTGCACCAGAAGGTGATTCTATAAAATACATACTACAAATGTATGCCACACTTTTCAGATTTCACAATGTGGATTGAGTCCAGTGTTATATATTTTTTTAAAGAACTAAACCTCAGAGGCCATAAAAGAACAGCTACATTTATATTAATTAAATTAGATACAGGTGAGGTTTATTTAATACTTGGTGCAATCAGTCCCCCTATCTTTAGGGGTATCGGAGTAAAGTGAAAATATTATTTCCACTTGTTTTCACAGTGTTGTGTTGTTTCTATCACATTAAATCAAGTGTTTGGTAAAAATGAGAAAATGTGAAAACTATTAAGTAGTATGAATACTTTTGTGAATTATTAAGCTTTCCTTTGGACTAAATATGAAAAGCTGATGCAGTTTTCAACATTTATCAGCCTAATTTATGTTTCAAACGCATCGAAAAAGGGTTTATTGGTGTACAGCGTCATGTCAACGCATGAACAAATACTCAGCACTGTTGATCTTTCCCCATAGGAGCTGCATGACACACAAAAATTGTTTTGCGGGCTCAACCTCCAAACCTGCACATCAGTAGGTGGATAAAATATTGAATGATTTTCAGCCAATGGCACAAAAGTTCAGCAGCGGCAGGTCTTAAGGCTGCCTGCAGGGCGGTCGCGCACTTCAAAAAGGATCCAGCTCGGCCTCCTCCGAGGGGCACGACAAGCCGGGGCATCCAGCGTGCCCTCGGGGAGAACAGCCATGATTTCCTCCTCTCTCTCTCTAAGCTGATCCTCCATCGTTCCCAAAACTGAGCTTTCCACACAGAGATGAAAACATTTGACTTCATATTTATTCCTCGTCTACGTCCGCCTTCGCTTCTGTTTATTAATGTTCCAGCTGTCTTATCGCTACCTGTGCAGCCTGCTCATGCTTCAGGCAGACGGAGGTCAAGGCACCTGAACGATTCGTTGCATTCGCAAACAAAATGGAGCTACTGTTGGCGGCCAAATCCACAGATAAGAGAATCATGCACCCCGAACAGTGAGACCTTTTTTTTTTTTTTTTTTTTTTTTTGAGTGGCACCTGCAAGATTCAACATGAGGTTGTCATTACGATTCACGGCAGCTGTCCTGCAGCTAATCTTTCCTTTTCTATATGTACGACAGCATGCATGATGCAAACGAGGGAAACATTGAAGCCCACTTCCCGCCTCAGCCAGAGGTGGATGCTGGAGCAGCTCGGGAGGAGCAGCCAACAATACGGGCAGCATTTCACATTCGGTTTCATCACTTCTACTAACAGGCAGTTGTGCGCCGCCTGTACAGCGCGGCGGCAACGCCTCTGATCTTAACCAGCCTGCGCATCAAACGCATCGCACAGAAGTGGGTAATAGGAGCGCAGACATTACAATAGTTTTTTTTTTTTTTTTGGTATTGATCAGTGTCATTATTTATTCAGGGTTATCTGTTTCACTGCTTTTGATTTGTTTATGTCTGTTTGGTAGTAAGGCCAAACAGAAGAGTTTCTACTGAAGAGAAAAAGAAAAGATGCCAATTTAACATCAAGCAGTTTTTCCTTCCACTCAACTTTCCATTAATATACTTAGATGCAACATCCAGAAAACCTAGCTTCTTTAGCAGTGACCTTGTGATTTGTGTGTTATCTGTTGATTTCAAAATTATCACCGAGGAAGTTTCCTTACCATTAAAGGGAAAGATCTGAATCCGCAGAAAGATAACCAGAAATGTCCTTCCTGAAACTTTCTGCACATATGACCTCATTAGAAATATGACTGCTCTAATTTTTTTAAAGCAGAATGAGGATGAAATGAACACATCACATGTCCTAAAAGTCAGAGCAATAGTATAAAACAGATTTAATGACATCATCATGTGAGCTGGGACTTTTGTTTTTCCCCCCAACATCTCCAGAAATAACAATGGTAAAAGGTATAAAACCACCAGCAACAACACAGAGAAGAACAACAAGACGCTTTGTCTGAGTTCCTCTTCCTTCTCCTTGAATAACGCTGTCATCGCCATTTCCTTCTCATCTTTAAACACAACTTTTGACAACATTTCTGTTTCAAGTACGCGTCGTTTCCCTATTTTAAGACGTGCTTCCTTAAATAGCAGGCGAAATACCAACAGAGGCCTCGATTTGCCGGCTTTTCGAGAAGGAATTTATAACAGACCATAAAAGAGGCTGTAATGATTGAATGTCAAATGTGACTCAGAGGGGACAGCGTGTCTCAATAGTGTAATCTGTGCGATAAAAACCACCACATCCTCCAGTGTGCGGCTCCAGAGCAGTAACGACAAATTAACGGCACGCTAGATGAAGAATGGGTCACGGGTTACCGCATGAGGGGTGCTTTGACAAGTTCTGTGCCATGGAAATTTTCATTTTCTTACATAAAAACAAAATAACACACAAAAAAAACATAAAATAAAACAGCAGCCGGAATTGCTCCGAGGCATTAATGGCCACATCAGATCTACTTCTCTATCCCCACACGTATTGATTTTCCTCGCTCTCGCCAACCAAGTGACCACAAACGTATGCCCTCCTTACGTTAAAACTTTTCTACCGACCTCTTGTAAACTTTCAGCCTTAAACTAAGCTGCCGATTTTAGTGTTGGCAGATATCGACATGCCTGAGGTACATGCTGTTATTTGCATGTATCGTCAGGGCAACCTTCCAATGCCATGGAAAGCGTGATCAATGATGGAGCAAAGCAACGCCCCCGCTTCCCTCACAGACAAGTGTCTTGCAGTCCAGCATTTGTTTATTCCTATTAAATCGCAATCAATTGTCCATAAAAATCCAGCTAATTGCTCAAGTTATCATTCCAAGAGATTACAGACAGACATGGCTGGTTCAAAGAACAACAGGTGCGTCCGCCACGGAGTCTCCGCCGCTGCCACTCACCTCGTGATCAACCAGTCCACAACCACAAAGCCTTTCAGTGTCCACATGTGCACTTTTAGGAGAATTAGTGTGGCTTGGGTGTGTTAGTGGCTGTGATTTAGGCGAAACAAACACAAGTGTCCAGTCAAAAACAGACGAAGAAGGAGGGAGGGGGAAGCTTTTTCTTAGATGGTGAAAAAGGACCGAGCGGAGGATTTACTTACGACAATGTGTGCCGGTGACGGGGACCTGGCATCTTTAAGTGCTTGTCTACTCTGAAGACCTCCTGGTTGAACATCTAGAAGGGGCCATTTCATCTGTAGGTACTGAATGGCAGAAAGGAAACAGAATGGAAAGAAAGAAAACAAAACATGTTAACAATGCAAAAAAAAAGGGGAGCGGAAGAGGGGGAAGGAGGAGGCAAAACCAAAAAGTAGTAGGACAAAACAAAAGGGGAAGACATTTCTCGACAAGTGCACAGGGGTGTGAAAACTCAAAAATATGGAGACGCAAATAAAAACTTTAAGGCAGATGGAGGCGATGAGAATGGCCTGAAGCATGCATCTAAGAGTCGAGCAGGAGTGCACACAGAAGCTCCGTAGACTAAATAATGTATATCATTTTCTTTCAGAAATACAAAGCACATACTTTTACAGAGAAAAAGTGTAGAAAAACAACAAAAAAAATTAATTTACACCTAAGTGGCAGACTGGTGAGTTTAAATATGTCTGAGAAATTAAAGCAACGTCTTTTGGTTTCTTTTCCACGCCTTTGTGGTGACCTCATGTCATCAGTGTGACGGGTTTTACTGGAAATCATAAAACGAGGCAAAGTGTGGTCCCTCACCACGCTCCTGTGAGGCTGAACCACCTGACTGCCCCCATAAATGATTGACCTGGCCTCTATCTGAAGTCAGAATGTCTGCCATCGCCCCTCCCCACCCTGTTTCTCTAAAGACGCCTACACCAAGGGAGGAAATAAAATGAAATGAAACACAGATAAGCAGGAACAAGGGTCATGAGAAGCATCTGTCTGTAGTAATAACTACTAGAACAATCTACAGCACCTTTTAATTGAATATGAATGTTTATTGAAATGAAATGTTATTTCTCACACTGAAGTAATCTGAATTGATTTTTAGCCACCGAAGGTCTGGTGTTGACTTTGCTACAACATGACGAGTCAAACTTTGCTTTTCAATGGCACAGCCACCTAACCTGAGGTAAAAAGGTCAAAGTGACCGTGTATAAAAAGCTACAGAGAAACAAGCTACCTGGGGCAAAAATAACAAATACTTAGATCTTTTAAGTATTTATGTGACCGAGCACAAAGAACGTGTGAAAAAAAACTTAAATGAACTTAAAAAAGGTGCAAAATGTCGATTTCAGTGTTAATGTTCTTAGTTCCACGCATGGAGTTTGAAATTAGTGGGGAAGATGCACCTCAACAATGTGCAGTTTTAGACAATAAGAAAGCTTTTGCTGTTACTCTGAATGGAAAAAAAAAATAAATTGCCATCCGTTTTCTATCAACAGCAATGCACCAGCTGCAAAACAGCCCCAAATCAGGAAGTATCCACCAGAACGAGTTTGCACCAGTCATCTTTGACATCGTTCTCGTCACCGAGGCTAAACAGATCAAAATTGTCTCACCTAACCCATATTATTTTTCTCTGTTATGAATTTAGAGTCTCGACGTGGTACAGCTTAAGAGTTTAGTCAAACTAGAAGGAGTTGATTTTAGAGCAATTGCTTCTTTCTTGGTCAACACCGTTACAATCCGTGGCGTTGTAATGCTTGGTTTATTGTGGATAATGACAGCGGATTGGAAGCAGTATTCGGTTAAAAATAGTTCAAAAGTGTTTGCACAATTTATGTATCCAAATTTCATTTTAGATCTTTATTGAATTCCTTAGATTTCCCCCTTTGTCTTAAGTAGAATGGATGCCCATTCAGAGATACAATAACTGAAGTTATGGGCCATAAACATCCGCAATTAGGCAGAATCTGCAAATAATTGAGACCCCCCTCTGAAACCACATATTTTAACAGTTAAAACAACAAATACACTTTAATATGCATTAAACTACCACACTATTACAGAAGCTAACATTAACAGTTTTCCTTTTCTTCACTCTTGGGTGGTACAGCCAATCAGCGCTAAGAAAAATGAATGGAAATGTGGATCGGCTATCTTGCAAACACCAGCTAATTGCGTATGAGGCATCATTGTGCCAAGGTGTTTCAGCTTCCCAAACTGCATTTTCTTTCGAAAACATTACATGTGCCCTACAAAATTATCCAATAATAATTTAGAGTTATGCTCCACGGATAAATATGTGAATACTGAACTGCAAATAGGCGTTGGTCCACCGTACTTGTTAAACCAATGAGTGTTGGCAAACAAATTACTTTCATGCTGGGACAGAGAAACTGGCAGTTGCAGTAAAACATGATTACTAATAAGTTAATCAACCTTTACTGGTTATGAGAAATACCTCCAGCACTTCTTACTAAAAGATTTAACTGAATGCAAGTTTATTTGAGTAAACACATTTATTATGATGATTTTGATTGGAGAAAATCTGAAATTCTTTAATGTTATTATTCATGTAGTCTAATCATTCCCATCTTGCAAAAACACAAAAATTAAATAAATCAACGATAGCCCAAAATGAATATTCAAGCCGGAACTGTAGCTTTTTAAATTAAAGTAAAGCGCTGACTCATTTTTAGAATCCAGAGTATGCTGGTAGAAAAGAGAATAAGATTAAGGTCATTAGCAACCAAATGAAGAAACATGACCAATCACTGCTGTCAGGTAATTAATGCAGTAGGGCAGCAGGCCCGTGTTGTAACCTCTGTGGCACAGATACTCATTAAAAAATTTCAAGACAATGCAACTAAAGAGCTGTGACAGGCCTGAACTCTGAGCTGCGTCTGTAACGCTGGTCAGACACAAACTTTTGGATATGATCAAAAAAAATCTGAAGGGTTCTTTCTTCTCTTCCCATCATTTCAAAACCGTTTGGTGACTTGCCAAGGTGTTGCGGTAATGACTTGAGTAGCTTCTGTTACATTTCGCCATAATTATTGTAACCCAGGATCACATGTTGGCACTCGGCGATAAAAAAGTTTAATA
The DNA here is from genome assembly GCF_001443285.1 of Poecilia latipinna. Lineage (NCBI taxonomy): Eukaryota > Metazoa > Chordata > Actinopteri > Cyprinodontiformes > Poeciliidae > Poecilia > Poecilia latipinna. The sequence continues at coordinate 52,180 of NW_015112638.1, read as the reverse complement.
AATTGCTGTCCATTCCTCACGCGATCAATGAGGTGCAAGGGGGAAGCAGGGCTTAATTATCCGGGGACATTTGGTTTCTTTGTGTTGCCATCTTTGCAAAGGTGGTCACTAGTTTATACGAGTGTGTTCCACTTTGCGTGTGTGTGTGTGTGTGTGTCAGAGCTGGCTGGAGAGCGAGTGTGTCACGACCCTTTCTGAGACTGTGTTTAAATCAGTGGTAATTAGCCAAGAGTTCACTGTGGGGTGCCTGCCAGTGGAAGACGCTGGAGGGAGTTATTGACTGCGTGTCCTCAGTTACAGCCCTGGCGCGGAGAAAACTGCCTGCTGCCGGGTCGCTCTCCAGCATCGTTTATGACCCAAAGACGACTTTTACTGCACCAGAACTGTTTATGCTTGTTTGTATGTCTGTATGAGTGGAAAAAGGAAAACTTGTAAAAGCTCCTGTGGGTTTTTCATGAACCACTCCCCCTTTTACCCACACTAGGCAATAATTGCTAAGAGTAAAAGAGGAGGGTGACTTTTTTACAGCAAAAAAAAAAAGAACAGGAAGAGGAGAATGACAAAGTTGTTATATATGAGGTAATTCAGCACGACAGAGATGCACTGACATATCACCCTCTCACTGGAATCAGACGATTTTTACACTTAGCGAAAACTGGTCAGTGATTAGTCGATTAGGAATTTTAAAGTCTTATTATTTTTTTTTTCTATTCAGTAATCGAGCTAGTGTTACTGAGAAGGAGACTCGGAGTTAGCCATTTTACATTCACTGAGGTAATTACATATGTAGCACACATACATTCAAGATAGGAAAGTTATTTTCTAGAGTTGTTATAGTCCTAGGCTTTATGAGGCTCTTCCTCTGTGCAGGTGTTACTGACCTGCTGATCCAGAGCACAGTATTTAAGGACTCCTGACGCGTGTGCTCCCAGACCTCATCTCCTCTCATCATGCGCATTTACCTTTGTTTTCGCAACTCACAACTCCCATCTGCATGCACACAACACATCCAAGCATTTGCATTACACCACTGATACTGTCACCCACCTTCCATTGTAGTTTTTCTTAATATTATTATCCATATTAAATATTCACTTTCCGCACCTTTAACCATGGTCTCCTGTTTTTGTTATGATCCTAAACCAGTTTCAACAAATTGGGGGCTCATCCGGGAAGCACTACAGTAAAGCAGTTAACCAGATTAACCAGTTTCTCTGGATAATCTTCAAGAAGACTTGAGTCTAACTATATGCTGTGTAACATCCTCAATAGGAAATGCTGGAAATCTTTTGGACATCTTAAAAGCATATATTTATAAAGCTAACCCAGTTAGCCACGCTAACCATGCCAGACACCAATACAAGATGCTAAAAACAGATAAAAGCCTCAACTCTTGTAACAATTTTGTCCTTGTTTTGAAGTCCAGCTCAATTGACGAGTTCCGTAATACAAACTGCTCTCCCTAATGTCGGGCATCTCCTTATTTTACATAAATATTTTGACTAAAATCAACATTAGGAAGTCAGAGCTTTAAGAAATCCCTGACAGGAAACAAATCACATCTCTGATCAGTGCAACTCCATAATTCACATGTAGCAAAAGTTTTGCAATGTCATGTTAACGTGCTGACAGATGCAGATCCTGAAACACTGCTTCACCTGGGAGAAGAGGTGAGGAAGGAGTGTGAAGGTGACGCCCAGACACCTCCTCAGTGTTAGACCAATTGATAAGTGAGACGAAGGATGCCGGAGCCCAGATAAGTGGCTCCACCTCAGCCTTAATATTGCAAATGTTCTCACACACTAGGGTTTTATAGGCATGTCGAGGAAGACGGAACCTTGGCAAGCACTGTGCACTTCCAGATCAACCCCCTTCTGGCTCCCACCCACCCGTCTGGCCTGCTAACGGACGCACTGGCTGGGCTCGAGTAAGGCCGCGACCTCTGACCCCCTCCCTCTGCTTCCCCACTCAGCGACCTGAAAATTCTCCTGCTATGAGAGGGGGCCCCCCATGTAACTCAAGAGCCATTCCAAAGTGACAAATTGCTCCGGAGTTCCAGGATAACTCTCTCTCTCTCTCCCCGCCCCCAACTCCACCCATACACAGACGCTAACCAGCCCAAACCCAATCTCTCCCCCCCAACAGACCTCCCCACCCAACGAGAACCAACCAGTAGCTATGCTTTCACAGCGCCGCTTCTTCCTTCTCCCCTCTCCTTTTCAGACTTGCCTCTCGAGGTTGTTCTCTTTCGCCCATGCCCTGCAGCCCCTCCTTGCCTGGCCAGCCTCACAATGGGAGCTGAATGACTCAATTGTCTCTTATGAAGTGAAAGACAACGAAGTCCTTTAAATCCTTACACAGGGATGAACTCACCCCCACCGTCCCAGTTCTCCCATCATTTTCAGTTAAAGGCATATTTAATAAAACTCAAACTCCTCGTCTTGTCTTTGACCCAAACCCAAATGAATGCTCTTCCCAACACAGCCTCAAACAAAAGGTCAAGCTGAAAGACTTTTTTGGAGAACCAATTCCCTCTACAGTCAGTGCAGCTTTGCTGAACTTGGAATTTATGTTTCACCAGATTTCCTTTTTCATGCCGGACCCATCTACAGCTCACTGCCACTGGCGTGTCATGAGCCACAGTGTGTTAACTCAGACCAACACTGTCTGGCATCACAGTGAAAACAAGCCAGGCCTCTTGTCCTGGTCACTAGCAGAGGGGGAGGCTGGATAGGGAGCAAAGCAAGGCCATCACTTCACCTATACACATACCAGTTTGTATCAAACTGGCACTGAAACAATTCAATTACCTCCTAAAGTATTTGCCTGTCTGTGTCTGACAATAACTCACTGCTACAATTTCTGAGAAAAAAAATACAATATAAGAGTTAACACCTCTTTTTTGAAAAATAACCAAAGTTCATTACAACCGATCTATTTGTGCAAAATTCAGTACTCAGTCATTCATAATGAGAATGAGCATGTAATCATGCTCATCCATTAACATAAGCACTGTATTTTAAATATTGTAGTGCTCATGTCACGTGAATGAATTTGTAAAAGGACTGCAGTGTTCTAACTTTTTAAACAAGAAGCTCTAAGCCTTTTTAAAGGCAGTCTCAGGTGTTTCCAGATGTCAACTATTCAATTTAAAGTATTTGCTGTTGGTGAAAGCATTGGCAGACTTAAATTGCTGAGCGTTTTAATAGTAGGCAATCTGATAAAATCACATCTACTTTTCCAGTACTGAACCCACTGATCACAGATTAAAGCTGAGGGAGTAAAAACGTTCACACCCAGTTTTCTAATTTCTGGCGAATGCAGTGGCCACAAGATCTTCTCAGCCTGTTTGTTGTCCCCAACCAGCTTCTTTCCAATCAAGCCCCCATCTGATGTGCTTATCACATGCTGCCTGACGGGCAGGAGCGGCAGCCGCTGCATGGCTTGTTCGCTTTTGTTTTGGATTAGGAGCAAAGAGGGCTTCAGACCAATCAAACAAACTGAGGTCCAAATGTGCCAATGTGGCTGGCAAACACTGGTCTCCTCTCCAGCGGGCGACCAGTGGAAGAACGATGAGCACCAGTGGGGACTCGCAGTCATGTGAGAATGGAGCGGAGAGAGTTATAGAAAAAGCAGACAGCAGCTTTGGTTTAGAGTCAGCATATGGATGCTGGGTGTTGCTCCAGAGAGGCCAGGGGATCTTCTGGCCATCTGTGGCTACCCCTCCATGTCATTCACACAACATAGCTTTATACATTCAGAATAACCCCCCTTCATCTCCACCCTAACACACTCGACATGCACATTTACTTACTCACACCTGAACAACAGAACACACCCATATTTGACAAACTCCTGGCCAAATGGCCCAGCTGGAGAGCCCCATAGAGATTGGATTGACAGCTTGCAGATTACACCAATCAAACTGCTACTATAAAGAGCTTTATTTAAGTCTGGAAATGATCAAGGCTTGTAAGATGAGCCCATTCAAAAGCTCAGTAAGTAAACAGCTAAAAGCTTAAAAGATTAGTCTATCCAGTTTGACTACAATTTTATCCCTTGAAAAATGAGAGCTGAGCATATTGTCTCGATCTGCAGCAGATAATGCTTATGGTCTTTGTTGTCACGCACAGGTGCAACTGAATAAGCAAAAGCATTCTTAAGCAAATAAAGCAAACAGAAGAAGGTGAAAGTAATTATTTTTCAAATGAGGTAGAGAATCCTTTTTGTTAAAAGTTTGAATGTGTTGCAAAAGTATGACCAGCCCGTCAACTTTTATGCGGTTGGTCACACGCCAATCACAAACTCGATATGGGAATTTATGTAACAGACACAAATTAACGAATAATTGTGAAGTGGAAGGAAAACGATGGTTTACTTTCACGATGTTGTACAAATAAAAAGCCCCCTGAAAAGTAAGACATGGATTTGTACTCAGCCCCGTTCCTTCTGACACCCCTAAATACAAACACAGACAGTGATCCGAAATATGCAACCAGTGGTACCAATGGAGTGTCTCAGATTGTACCAAATTCATAAATCACAATGGCTCAGCCAAAGACCAGACATAAATTCAATTAAAAATCTGTGCCAAGACATGAAAGTGTCTTGGCACATGGAGAGTGTTTATGTTTACAAACACTCCCCATCTAATCTACCTGGCCTAAAGCTGTTTGGCAAAAAGAAATTGTTAAAACGTTCAACGAACAATAAACACTTGCAGCTGTAATTGGAGCCAAATGTGGTTCTCCAAAGTATTAACTTAGATGGGTTAAATATACATAGATCCCACACTTTTCAGATTTTTGTTTGTAAACAACGTGAAAAACATTGGAACATTTTCCATCTACTTCATAATTCTGCAATACTTTGTGTTGCTCTGTTACAAGAAAACCTATAAAATATATCAAAGTTTGTGGTTGTAACATGACCACAAGAGTTCAAGGGGTATGAACACACAGTTGGGTCTCATGCAGGATTTGTCTTTACAAGAGTGAAGCAAATAAAAGCAGTGAAAGAATTCCTTGATAAAACTGAGAGAAAGTTAGCCAACACTAGAGGGCCCATCACGGATCCTTTGGTTCTACTAATGCACATTTTATGAGTAAATATTAAAGGGGGGAAAAAAAACTGCCCCACCTGCTCTGATAGCCAGAGGCATTTTGCAACCAGGAAAATAAAAGTGAAATGTGGGAAGGCCTGGGGTTTGCTTGCCCTGGGGCGGGAAGGGGGTCCGCTGGGTCCGTATTTACTCCAAAGCCAGAACCGCTTGGGGGTTCCACCGGCTCTGGCAGTGCTGGGGCTGCCGACCTGAACCGAAACCTCACCTCCAACCTCCTTTGCCGGCAATCTCCATCTCAACCCCAAACTCCCTTTCTCTTCTTTTTTTTTCCCCCCAAACAGAAAAAACGAACCTGATGCTTTCATAGAAGCATGTATTTTCGCGAGGGTGGGTGGGTGGGGTAGTGGGGGCACATTTGACCTTTCTTTTCCCTTCCACCAGACCCAGAGTTTGCATGCCCTCTAAAATGAAGCTGGAGACGCAGGTTTGTGCAACTGCTATTGTTAAAAATATCTCAGTGTTGTGCAGCCTTGGAGGAAAAAACAGAAGTAGTACCGTATTTTTCGCACTATAAGGCGCGCCTTCAGTGAATGGCCTTTTTTAAAACTTTTTTCATATGTAAGGCGCATAGAATAGGCACTACAGTTAGGGTTGCCATCCGTCCTGTATTGAACCTATAAGGGGCGTGATTTGTTCCGTACTCTACAAATGTGGATGTGTAATAGTAAAGAAGTGGTCCCTGAGTACTTTATATAGCAGGCTGCCCCAGTCATTGTTTCACTCACGGTGTTGGTGTTACGATATTGTGCCCAACGGCTTTTTGGGTAACACAGACCAACCGACACGATGCCACCGCAGTCTCTGTCTCTCGCTGGTGCCTTGGTAACCCTAGTCGAAGCACCCCCCAGAGGCACCCCTGATGAATGTCTAAAGCCACTTTGTTGACATAAAGAATGTCAACAAGACCGTCCAACTCCGGTCGGCGAGGAGAGCTTTCCCGACTGGGCCGGGGCATGGCCGGACGATGGTCACCCTTCTCCGTTCGCACACAGTATGTTGGTGGAGAACGTGGTGCTAAATGACCTGCAGACGACCTGATTCTACGGTCGGTAGATAGATAGATCAGTCAAACTTTATTATCAAACCAGCGTTCTGACAACTATCCCAGCATGCACCGCGCGCTTCTTCTTCCACAGGCGAAAATGAAGTCGGCGGCTGCTTACCGTAGTTGCTAGACCTGTTGTGGCTCAATATTGATCCATATATAAGGTGCACCAGATTATAAGGCGCACTGTCAGCTTTTGAGGAAATTGAAGGTTTTTAGGTACGTCGTATAGTGCGGAAAATTCGGTACTTAGTTTTTAGCTTATATGTTTCAGTGTTGTCCTTTCGACATGTTTCCATGGACACTTGACTTTTATCAAGCCTGTTCTGGTAGTTAGTTTTGCTCTCTTGAACACCGGTCCATGTGATAAGCAAGGCTCCACTCTGACACTGTTTACTTAGCAGGTGTGGGCAAATGTGCTGTTCAAACACCAGCTGATTGACCGAGACGTTTCAAAGGATTGCACAAGGCAAGGCGACACACTTCTTTACGACATATGTTTACCAAAAATGGGCTCTTGCTCTTTTTTGACATTAGATGCATTTAAGCATAAAGGACATAAAAGGCCCAAACCCCAGAATGCACCAACTTCCCAACAGGTTCAGAAAGAAAACAGGATTCTATGTCTGACTTTTGCACTGCTCTGTCTTTACCACTGTCCAGAGTCATTAAGAGTTCCTCTTGGTTGCTCTATAAATAATGGCATGGGCGGTGGGGGCTGGAGGTCTGTGGGGGGCTGGTAAAGGCCAGAGTTGGTTGGTCTTCCACCAGTCTTGCTAATGAACAGTCTGTCTGAAGCATCATGAGCTGCAGCAGAATGACATTTCCTTCAGGTGTTTCTCTTGTTACCCAGAGTTACAGTCACAGATCTGTTCTGAGTGGCACAGATACTAATAAAGGCTGAGCTCTGTGGTGCTTTCAATAGCTTCCACGATGGCTGGGACAACAAATGGCCAAACATACTCCTTAACCGAGTTGTCTTAAAATGCTTAAGGTGGTAATCGAAATGAAGTAACAGAGTTGACGGGTCCATATCAAATATTTTTGTGAAGAGCTTATTTTCGTCTATTTAAGGGCCACCTTTAATATTCTCTGATTAAAACGTAGATAATAAAAACAAAATATGGAGTTAAAACAGTGCTTACATTTTTGTTTAATAATAACATAAAGACAAACAGTATGATTTAATGAGTCCAAGAGCCACATCCTCTGTGAAAGGGATAAACTTCATCATTCAACAAAAATTATGGAATAGAGACGGTTTTTACTGTTGATGACAATTTCCTGTTTTGTTTTTGATTTGCCAAATCTGATACAATCTTTGTTTGAGCAGAGCAAACATTTGTTTCAGGGATCATAATTGGCGTAGTAAATTTCCAACCAGTCTTTCATGGGACGTTGCATATCGACAATGCTTCAATTTGTAGCCACAATTGATCAGATGATCACCAGTCGGAGCCAGTCAAGAGGAAAACTAACCAATTTCAGTTACTGGCCAAATATCACTTATTGCATCACCTATCTGGAGGTTTGACTCCAGATAGGTCAGAAAGAAATGGAACATAGAAATGTTCACTCTCTCACAAAACGCATCACAAACTAAATATGGCGTCCATTTAAATAGCTTCTTAAATCTTGTTCTTAGCTAACATTGAGAATTCTTCAATCAACATCCCCACCAAAGAGTGATTCCAGCTAAACCTCAAAGCACTGTTTTGTTTGGATTACTACAAAGAAAAAATTTGACTTTTGGCATTTCAAATCGGTCAGCTAAAAATTGTCTCATTTGGGTCACCAGTCAACTTCTCACTGCATCTCTGCTATTATTGCCCAAAACTATTCCACTACTGCGACTACTACATCCCATGCTTGCATGCCAATAATACCAGTGAAACCCTTCTGAGATCGAGCCCTCTACATAGTGAAGACCAATATTGAGGTGAACAGGAGTGTTTCCAGCCCAAGGTGTGTCAGAGACCCCCCGAGGAACGGTGATTGGGAAGAAAAAAGGTTGGGAAACCCATACACTTACTACACACTTACCTTTGTTTGCAAGAAAAAGGCTCAGGGGTGTACAGAGGAGAACTAAAAAATTGTGAACAGCAGCTGAGCTGCGCTGAAGGAGAAGGAGTAAAGCCGACTGCAGCGCCCACATTCTGCCGGAGAGCGCTGCGTTTGCTATTGTGCTAGAGGAGAGCTGAACGCTGCCCTTGATGTTGGGTGTCTGGTTTTGTTCCGCGAGAGTTCACAATGAATTAGTTAAACGGCAGACTGGATATAAGGAAGCTACGAAACATGCCTCAGAGGGAGAGAATGTGTACACACACAGTGGTAGGCTTAACAAAGACTTCCGATATTCTGAGAGCACTGCGCGCTATCACACAATTCCACCTACGCGAATTCATCAATCAGAAAGCAGCACGTCGAAGGAATCACATGCATATACCAGCAGACAATTAATATGAAGAGGAGAATCATACGAAACAGCTGGGTTTTTTTTTTAGCCTCGTTCATGTGTGCATGTACGCCTTGAAGCAGTTCAGCCTCCATATTCATGAGGCCCACTCCCTCAGCATACGTACAACGCAAGATTTTAATGGTTTCAACCCAATAAAACCAACCTAAACCAAACAACTCGGATAATTCGTCTTCAAGCTATCTGTTTTCTGTCGGATTAGCTTGTTAGGGTATTTACAGTGATGCTGCAAAAAGATCCCACAGAAGCAATTACATGCTCACTCACACAGTGGGGTAGCGCTGCTTTGCCACGGCAGCTTAATGAATAAATAAGTAATAAGGACTTGGTTATTGGAGCTCATTAAAATGGCTGATGCTCCCAAGATGGAAAAAAAGACCTGAAGAGGGTCAGGTGAGGGTGGTGGTGCAACTAGGGCTAGGTCACCCCCGCCACTACCAAAACCCACCCAACCCATAGATGACCTGACCACGAAGCCCCCCGCTCTCACCTCCAAATCAACTCGGTGGCTGTTTTGCACATCTTCATGAATCTGCACACACACAGCTGCAACCACATGCTCAGAAACACACACGCACCTCTCATAGCTAATTACCACTTAGCTCAATCACGTGGTGATCCGGCCATAAGAGCCCCCCCCCCCCCCCCCCCC